>NW_026645542.1:0-83000 GCF_949987535.1 Balaenoptera acutorostrata
GAGCAACACCCAGCCACAAGGGTCTTTGGACTCTACTGTTTTGTATGCAGGAGGCTGGGCAACAAGGTTTTTCCTCCATCGGAGAGCTCGATTTGGAAAGCTTAGAGGATGCCTGAAGAACACGTTTATAACGGGGCTTCTGGCCAATGCAAAGGGGCCTCCCTTTGTAACCCTGAGCTGCTTTTGGAAAAACACCGTGCTTACACGAGTTCTCGGAATTCATACTTGACCTCTTGCTCCCTGAAGCAGCACCTGGACTTCACCTCTCGAGGGAGAAATAGGCAGTCACCCTCCGAAGACTGCTAGGCCTTTGCAAGATGTACCATGACGTAGGCGAACTAAGGCGTTCAGTGGCTCGCGCAATTCACTTCCGGAGGAACACTGGCTTTCCAAAGTGCTTTCAGCGAAGGGGTACAGTATGTGACATGGGTCTCCTTTGGCTTCCCTGGAACTTCAGCTACATGAGCTGTGTTGCAACCGTGAAAAGGGGGCTGGACGAGAAAAGCGAAATCCGTCCCGTTGGCAAGCCGGAGAGCTGCGTGCTCAGAGCTGCCTGAAAACAAGTCCTGCTGCTCGTCTTGTAATCACCGTAGGAGTTCCCTGGGAGGCAAAGTGAGGAAGAGTGAGTTTTCTCGAAAGAACGAGGGGGTGTATGCAGTTCCTCACTAGGAGCTCATCCCAACGCCGTCTTGGCTAGTGGTTAGGCAACCTGGCCCCATGCCGCCAAAGGAAGTTCTAGGTGTGCCGTGAAATGTGTTGCAGTGCAGATCTTTCTGAGAAGCCTTAGTGAAGGTACTGCTTTAACACTGGTAGGCCTCTCAGGACTGCAGGCTCTCTCACGCCTGGACCCAGGTCAAGGAAGAACACGTTGTAGCCAAAGTGTCAACTGCGTCTTCTGAGTAACCTGCAGCCACATAGGTGGTTGGCCTCCACTCTGTGCATGCAGAGGGCAGGGCAACACATGGCTTACTCCGGCGGAGAGCAAGACCTCCAACTCTGGAAAGCAGTCTTGGTAACAGAGTGGGAGACGGTGTCACGTGCAATGGCTGTCAGACTCCCGGCTTAGCTATTAGCTGCACTGAATCATATCCGGCGAGTAACATGGATTCGACGAAGTCAAAGCTGACGACCCTTCACCTCCAGCAGAAATGTGACTTGACAACCAGCCTGACATGATGGACAGCTTTCCCGAAGCAGTGCTGGGAGATTGAAAGTTCCAAAGTCGACAACACCTGACTAAAGCGCTATCTTGGCTAGGCACGTCCCCTTGCGCAGAACCTCTGCTTCCAAAAGGCTCCTCACAGGAGCGCCTGGTGTGTCGCATGGCTCTCTTGTAGCTGAGCAGAAGGTGCTGCTCCACAGGCTGGGTTTGCACGTAGAAACTGGATCCTGAGGGCTAAAGCATTTTGGGCCCCTTTGGAACAGGAAGCTTGGGGCCAGAAAACTGAAGGAAAAGACCAGGAGTAGGGATGGGCGGGCGCCCAACTTGGGCACCCCGCAGGAACTTCTCAGGAGGAAGAGTGAGTTTTCTCGAAAGAAAGAGTGTGCCTGCCACTCCTTGCCAGGAGGTCATGCAGCAGACTACTTCAGCTAAGGCGAATGTCGGCTGAGCGGCATACTCAAAGTAAGGGGCAGTGTTTCCATCAACAAACTTGGTGGTCACAAGTAGACCTGAGGCTTTCACCACTGAAGTGCTGTAACGCTGGTGTGCCTTTTCCATATCTGAGGACGCTCGCGACTGCCCCATTTTCCGAGGAAAATCTCTGTGTACCGAAAGTGTCATCTGTGCCTTCTGAGCAACCTCATGCCTCATGATGGTCTTTGGGCCCTACTGTTGGTATGCAGAAGGCCAGGCAACAATGTGCTTCCTCCGTCGGAGAGCCAGATAGCCACAGCTTAGAAGAATCCTCAGGAAGAGTTTTCTCCCTTGTCTGCTGTGCAGTGCAAGGGGACCCCAGTTGGTAAACCTGAGCTGCACTGGAACAAACACCGCCATGGCAAGGGTTCTCAGAATTCATAGCTGACGTCTTCCCTTCGCAAGCAGCACGTCGACTTCAGATCCAGCTGGAGACATGTGCTCTCAGCCTTTGAAGACTGTTAGGCCTTTGCAAGATCCACGGTGAGGAAGGCGACACTAAGGCGTTCACTGGCTCACGCCATTCACCTCAGGAGGACTTCTGCTTGCCAAAATGTTTTCATGGAAGGGTCCATGTGTGTGGCATGTGTCTATGTGGCCTACTTGTGACTTCAGGTACATGAGCTAGGTGTCAACCCTGGAAGTGGAGGGGGACGGGAACGGCACAATTTGCCCCAGTGACAAACCGGAGAGCTGCGTCCTCAGAGCTGCCTGAGAAACAGTCCTGTTGCCAATCTTATATTCATCCCTGGATTACCCTGAGAGGCAACCTGAGGCAGAGTGAATTTTCTTGAACGGAGCGGAGTGCGTGCAGTTCCTTGCTAGGTTCTCATCCCAAAGCCTTCTTGGCCAGTGGTAAGGAACCTTGCCCGCGTGTTGCAAGGAAGGTCCATGTTTTCGACGATGAGTGCATAATGAAAGGCCCTGCAGTCGCCAACCTTCTCAACCCTGCGGGAATACCCGGGGAGGAACGGAGACTTTGCCCAAGGAAAGAGAATGCTGGCAACTGCTTGCTAGGAATACATACAGCAGAGGTGTTTATCTAGGGCGTAAGTCAGCCGAGCGCCAGACTCAAGGTAAGGTGCTGTGTTTCTTTCCACCAGCACAGTCACAGTCAGCAGTTTCAAAGAGGCCTTCCCGACTGAACTGCTGTACATGCTGATGTGCCTTTTAAGACTCTGACAGGATGAGGATACGAGCGTCTGCACCGTCTTCCGAGGAAGGTCACTGTGGAGCAGAAGTGGCATCTGTGCCTGCTGAGCAACACCCAGCCACAAGGGTCTTTGGTCTCTACTGTTTTCTTTGCAGGAGGCTGGGCAACAAGGTTTTTCCTCCATCGGAGAGCTCGATTTGGAGAGCTTAGAGGATACCTGAAGAACACGTTTATAACGGGGCTTCTGGCCAATGCAAGGGGGCCTCCCTTTGTAACCCTGAGATGCTTTTGGAAAAACACCGTGCTTACACAGTTCTCGGAATTCATACTTGACCTCTTGCTCCCTGAAGCAGCACCTGGACTTCACCTCTCGAGGGAGAAATAGGCAGTCACCCTCCGAAGACTGCTAGGCCTTTGCAAGATGTACCATGACGTAGGCGAACTAAGGCGTTCAGTGGCTCGCGCAATTCACTTCCGGAGGAACACTGGCTTTCCAAAGTGCTTTCAGCGAAGGGGTACAGTATGTGACATGGGTCTCCTTTGGCTTCCCGGGAACTTCAGCTACATGAGCTGTGTTGCAACCGTGAAAAGGGGGCTGGACGAGAAAAGCGAAATCCGTCCCGTTGGCAAGCCGGAGAGCTGCGTGCTCAGAGCTGCCTGAAAACAAGTCCTGCTGCCCGTCTTGTAATCACCGTAGGAGTTCCCTGGGAGGCAAAGTGAGGAAGAGTGTGTTTTCTCGAAAGAACGAGGGGGTGTATGCAGTTCCTCACTAGGAGCTCATCCCAACGCCGTCTTGGCTAGTGGTTAGGCAACCTGGCCCCATGCCGCCAAAGGAAGTTCTAGGTGTGCCGTGAAAAGTGTTGCAGTGCAGATCTTTCTGAGAAGCCTTAGTGAAGGTACTGCTTTAACACTGGTAGGCCTCTCAGGACTGCAGGCTCTCTCACGCCTGGACCCAGGTCAAGGAAGAACACGTTGTAGCCAAAGTGTCAACTGCGTCTTCTGAGTAACCTGCAGCCACATAGGTGGTTGGCCTCCACTCTGTGCATGCAGAGGGCAGGGCAACACATGGCTTACTCCGGCGGAGAGCAAGACCTCCAACTCTGGAAAGCAGTCTTGGTAACAGAGTGGGAGACGGTGTCACGTGCAATGGCTGTCAGACTCCCGGCTTAGCTATTAGCTGCACTGAATCATATCCGGCGAGTAACATGGATTCGACGAAGTCAAAGCTGACGACCCTTCACCTCCAGCAGAAATGTGACTTGACAACCAGCCTGACATGATGGACAGCTTTCCCGAAGCACTGCTGGGAGATTGAAAGTTCCAAAGTCGACAACACCTGACTAAAGCGCTATCGTGGCTAGGCACGTCCCCTTGCGCAGAACCTCTGCTTCCAAAAGGCTCCTCACAGGAGCGCCTGGTGTGTCGCATGGCTCTCTTGTAGCTGAGCAGAAGGTGCTGCTCCACAGGCTGGGTTTGCACGTAGAAACTGGATCCTGAGGGCTAAAGCATTTTTGGCCCCTTTGGAACAGGAAGCTTGGGGCCAGAAAACTGAAGGAAAAGACCGGGAGTAGGGATGGGCGGGCGCCCAACTTGGGCACCCCGCAGGAACTTCTCAGGAGGAAGAGTGAGTTTTCTCGAAAGAAAGAGTGTGCCTGCCACTCCTTGCCAGGAGGTCATGCAGCAGACTACTTCAGCTAAGGCGAATGTCGGCTGAGCGGCATACTCAAAGTAAGGGGCAGTGTTTCCATCAACAAACTTGGTGGTCACAAGTAGACCTGAGGCTTTCACCACTGAAGTGCTGTAACGCTGGTGTGCCTTTTCCATATCTGAGGACGCTCGCGACTGCCCCATTTTCCGAGGAAAATCTCTGTGTACCGAAAGTGTCATCTGTGCCTTCTGAGCAACCTCATGCCTCATGATGGTCTTTGGGCCCTACTGTTGGTATGCAGAAGGCCAGGCAACAATGTGCTTCCTCCGTCGGAGAGCCAGATAGCCACAGCTTAGAAGAATCCTCAGGAAGAGTTTTCTCCCTTGTCTGCTGTGCAATGCAAGGGGACCCCAGTTGGTAAACCTGAGCTGCACTGGAACAAACACCGCCATGGCAAGGGTTCTCAGAATTCATAGCTGACGTCTTCCCTTCGCAAGCAGCACGTCGACTTCAGATCCAGCTGGAGACATGTGCTCTCAGCCTTTGAAGACTGTTAGGCCTTTGCAAGATCCACGGTGAGGAAGGCGACACTAAGGCGTTCACTGGCTCACGCCATTCACCTCAGGAGGACTTCTGCTTGCCAAAATGTTTTCATGGAAGGGTCCATGTGTGTGGCATGTGTCTATGTGGCCTACTTGTGACTTCAGGTACATGAGCTAGGTGTCAACCCTGGAAGTGGAGGGGGACGGGAACGGCACAATTTGCCCCAGTGACAAACCGGAGAGCTGCGTCCTCAGAGCTGCCTGAGAAACAGTCCTGTTGCCAATCTTATATTCATCCCTGGATTACCCTGAGAGGCAACCTGAGGCAGAGTGAATTTTCTTGAACGGAGCGGAGTGCGTGCAGTTGCTTGCTAGGTTCTCATCCCAAAGCCTTCTTGGCCAGTGGTAAGGAACCTTGCCCGCGTGTTGCAAGGAAGGTCCATGTTTTCGACGATGAGTGCATAATGAAAGGCCCTGCAGTCGCCAACCTTCTCAACCCTGCGGGAATACCCGGGGAGGAACGGAGACTTTGCCCAAGGAAAGAGAATGCTGGCAACTGCTTGCTAGGAATACATACAGCAGAGGTGTTTATCTAGGGCGTAAGTCAGCCGAGCGCCAGACTCAAGGTAAGGTGCTGTGTTTCTTTCCACCAGCACAGTCACAGTCAGCAGTTTCAAAGAGGCCTTCCCGACTGAACTGCTGTACATGCTGATGTGCCTTTTAAGACTCTGACAGGATGAGGATACGAGCGTCTGCACCGTCTTCCGAGGAAGGTCACTGTGGAGCAGAAGTGGCATCTGTGCCTGCTGAGCAACACCCAGCCACAAGGGTCTTTGATCTCTACTGTTTTCTTTGCAGGAGGCTGGGCAACAAGGTTTTTCCTCCATCGGAGAGCTCGATTTGGAGAGCTTAGAGGATGCCTGAAGAACACGTTTATAACGGGGCTTCTGGCCAATGCAAGGGGGCCTCCCTTTGTAACCCTGAGATGCTTTTGGAAAAACACCGTGCTTACACAGTTCTCGGAATTCATACTTGACCTCTTGCTCCCTGAAGCAGCACCTGGACTTCACCTCTCGAGGGAGAAATAGGCAGTCACCCTCCGAAGACTGCTAGGCCTTTGCAAGATGTACCATGACGTAGGCGAACTAAGGCGTTCAGTGGCTCGCGCAATTCACTTCCGGAGGAACACTGGCTTTCCAAAGTGCTTTCAGCGAAGGGGTACAGTATGTGACATGGGTCTCCTTTGGCTTCCCTGGAACTTCAGCTACATGAGCTGTGTTGCAACCGTGAAAAGGGGGCTGGACGAGAAAAGCGAAATCCGTCCCGTTGGCAAGCCGGAGAGCTGCGTGCTCAGAGCTGCCTGAAAACAAGTCCTGCTGCCCGTCTTGTAATCACCGTAGGAGTTCCCTGGGAGGCAAAGTGAGGAAGAGTGAGTTTTCTCGAAAGAACGAGGGGGTGTATGCAGTTCCTCACTAGGAGCTCATCCCAACGCCGTCTTGGCTAGTGGTTAGGCAACCTGGCCCCATGCCGCCAAAGGAAGTTCTAGGTGTGCCGTGAAAAGTGTTGCAGTGCAGATCTTTCTGAGAAGCCTTAGTGAAGGTACTGCTTTAACACTGGTAGGCCTCTCAGGACTGCAGGCTCTCTCACGCCTGGACCCAGGTCAAGGAAGAACACGTTGTAGCCAAAGTGTCAACTGCGTCTTCTGAGTAACCTGCAGCCACATAGGTGGTTGGCCTCCACTCTGTGCATGCAGAGGGCAGGGCAACACATGGCTTACTCCGGCGGAGAGCAAGACCTCCAACTCTGGAAAGCAGTCTTGGTAACAGAGTGGGAGACGGTGTCACGTGCAATGGCTGTCAGACTCCCGGCTTAGCTATTAGCTGCACTGAATCATATCCGGCGAGTAACATGGATTCGACGAAGTCAAAGCTGACGACCCTTCACCTCCAGCAGAAATGTGACTTGACAACCAGCCTGACATGATGGACAGCTTTCCCGAAGCACTGCTGGGAGATTGAAAGTTCCAAAGTCGACAACACCTGACTAAAGCGCTATCGTGGCTAGGCACGTCCCCTTGCGCAGAACCTCTGCTTCCAAAAGGCTCCTCACAGGAGCGCCTGGTGTCTCGCATGGCTCTCTTGTAGCTGAGCAGAAGGTGCTGCTCCATAGTCTGGGTTTGCACGTAGAAACTGGATCCTGAGGGCTAAAGCATTATTGGCCCCTTTGGAACAGGAAGCTTGGGGCCAGAAAACTGAAGGAAAAGACCCGGAGTAGGGGTGGGCGGGCGCCCAACTTGGGCACCCCGCAGGAACTTCTCAGGAGGAAGAGTGAGTTTTCTCAAAAGAAAGAGTGTGCCTGCCACTCCTTGCCAGGAGGTCATGCAGCAGACTACTTCAGCTAAGTCGAATGTCGGCTGAGCGGCATGCTCAAAGTAGGGGGCAGTGTTTCCAACAGCAAACTTGGTGGTCACAAGTAGACCCGAGGCTTTCACCAGTGAAGTGTTGTAACAGTGGTGTGCCTTCTCCATATCTGAGGACGCTCGCGACGGCAACATTTTCGGAGACAAATCACTGGCTACCGAATGTGTCATCTGTGCCTTCTGAGCAACGTCATGCCTCATGATGGTCTTTGGGCCCTGCTGTTGGTATGCAGAAGCCCAGGCAACAATGTGCTTCCTCCGTGGGTAGCCAGGTATCCACAGCTTAGAAGAATCCTCAGAAAGAGTTTTCTCCCTGGTCTGCTGTGCAACGCAAGGGGACCCCAGTTGGTAAACCTGAGCTGCACTGGAACAAACACCTCCATGGCAAGTGTTCTCAGAATCCACAGCTGACGTCTTCCCTTCGCAAGCAGCTCGTCGACTTCAGATCCAGCTGGAGACATGTGCTCTCAGCCTTTGAAGACTGTTAGGCCTTTGCAAGATCCACGGTGAGGAAGGCGACACTAAGGCGTTCACTGGCTCACGCCATTCACCTCAGGAGGACTTCTGCTTGCCAAAATGTTTTCATGGAAGGGTCCATGTGTGTGGCATGTGTCTATGTGGCCTACTTGTGACTTCAGGTACATGAGCTAGGTGTCAACCCTGGAAGTGGAGGGGGACGGGAACGGCACAATTTGCCCCAGTGACAAACCGGAGAGCTGCGTCCTCAGAGCTGCCTGAGAAACAGTCCTGTTGCCAATCTTATATTCATCCCTGGATTACCCTGAGAGGCAACCTGAGGCAGAGTGAATTTTCTTGAACGGAGCGGAGTGCGTGCAGTTGCTTGCTAGGTTCTCATCCCAAAGCCTTCTTGGCCAGTGGTAAGGAACCTTGCCCGCGTGTTGCAAGGAAGGTCCATGTTTTCGACGATGAGTGCATAATGAAAGGCCCTGCAGTCGCCAACCTTCTCAACCCTGTGGGAATACCCGGGGAGGAACGGAGACTTTGCCCAAGGAAAGAGAATGCTGGCAACTGCTTGCTAGGAATACATACAGCAGAGGTGTTTATCTAGGGCGTAAGTCAGCCGAGCGCCAGACTCAAGGTAAGGTGCTGTGTTTCTTTCCACCAGCACAGTCACAGTCAGCAGTTTCAAAGAGGCCTTCCCGACTGAACTGCTGTACATGCTGATGTGCCTTTTAAGACTCTGACAGGATGAGGATACGAGCGTCTGCACCGTCTTCCGAGGAAGGTCACTGTGGAGCAGAAGTGGCATCTGTGCCTGCTGAGCAACACCCAGCCACAAGGGTCTTTGATCTCTACTGTTTTCTTTGCAGGAGGCTGGGCAACAAGGTTTTTCCTCCATCGGAGAGCTCGATTTGGAGAGCTTAGAGGATGCCTGAAGAACACGTTTATAACGGGGCTTCTGGCCAATGCAAGGGGGCCTCCCTTTGTAACCCTGAGCTGCTTTTGGAAAAACACCGTGCTTACACGAGTTCTCGGAATTCATACTTGACCTCTTGCTCCCTGAAGCAGCACCTGGACTTCACCTCTCGAGGGAGAAATAGGCAGTCACCCTCCGAAGACTGCTAGGCCTTTGCAAGATGTACCATGACGTAGGCGAACTAAGGCGTTCAGTGGCTCGCGCAATTCACTTCCGGAGGAACACTGGCTTTCCAAAGTGCTTTCAGCGAAGGGGTACAGTATGTGACATGGGTCTCCTTTGGCTTCCCTGGAACTTCAGCTACATGAGCTGTGTTGCAACCGTGAAAAGGGGGCTGGACGAGAAAAGCGAAATCCGTCCCGTTGGCAAGCCGGAGAGCTGCGTGCTCAGAGCTGCCTGAAAACAAGTCCTGCTGCCCGTCTTGTAATCACCGTAGGAGTTCCCTGGGAGGCAAAGTGAGGAAGAGTGAGTTTTCTCGAAAGAACGAGGGGGTGTATGCAGTTCCTCACTAGGAGCTCATCCCAACGCCGTCTTGGCTAGTGGTTAGGCAACCTGGCCCCATGCCGCCAAAGGAAGTTCTAGGTGTGCCGTGAAAAGTGTTGCAGTGCAGATCTTTCTGAGAAGCCTTAGTGAAGGTACTGCTTTAACACTGGTAGGCCTCTCAGGACTGCAGGCTCTCTCACGCCTGGACCCAGGTCAAGGAAGAACACGTTGTAGCCAAAGTGTCAACTGCGTCTTCTGAGTAACCTGCAGCCACATAGGTGGTTGGCCTCCACTCTGTGCATGCAGAGGGCAGGGCAACACATGGCTTACTCCGGCGGAGAGCAAGACCTCCAACTCTGGAAAGCAGTCTTGGTAACAGAGTGGGAGACGGTGTCACGTGCAATGGCTGTCAGACTCCCGGCTTAGCTATTAGCTGCACTGAATCATATCCGGCGAGTAACATGGATTCGACGAAGTCAAAGCTGACGACCCTTCACCTCCAGCAGAAATGTGACTTGACAACCAGCCTGACATGATGGACAGCTTTCCCGAAGCACTGCTGGGAGATTGAAAGTTCCAAAGTCGACAACACCTGACTAAAGCGCTATCGTGGCTAGGCACGTCCCCTTGCGCAGAACCTCTGCTTCCAAAAGGCTCCTCACAGGAGCGCCTGGTGTGTCGCATGGCTCTCTTGTAGCTGAGCAGAAGGTGCTGCTCCACAGTCTGGGTTTGCACGTAGAAACTGGATCCTGAGGGCTAAAGCATTATTGGCCCCTTTGGAACAGGAAGCTTGGGGCCAGAAAACTGAAGGAAAAGACCCGGAGTAGGGGTGGGCGGGCGCCCAACTTGGGCACCCCGCAGGAACTTCTCAGGAGGAAGAGTGAGTTTTCTCAAAAGAAAGAGTGTGCCTGCCACTCCTTGCCAGGAGGTCATGCAGCAGACTACTTCAGCTAAGTCGAATGTCGGCTGAGCGGCATGCTCAAAGTAGGGGGCAGTGTTTCCAACAGCAAACTTGGTGGTCACAAGTAGACCCGAGGCTTTCACCAGTGAAGTGTTGTAACAGTGGTGTGCCTTCTCCATATCTGAGGACGCTCGCGACGGCAACATTTTCGGAGACAAATCACTGGCTACCGAATGTGTCATCTGTGCCTTCTGAGCAACGTCATGCCTCATGATGGTCTTTGGGCCCTGCTGTTGGTATGCAGAAGCCCAGGCAACAATGTGCTTCCTCCGTGGGTAGCCAGGTATCCACAGCTTAGAAGAATCCTCAGAAAGAGTTTTCTCCCTGGTCTGCTGTGCAACGCAAGGGGACCCCAGTTGGTAAACCTGAGCTGCACTGGAACAAACACCTCCATGGCAAGTGTTCTCAGAATCCACAGCTGACGTCTTCCCTTCGCAAGCAGCTCGTCGACTTCAGATCCAGCTGGAGACATGTGCTCTCAGCCTTTGAAGGCTGTTAGGTCTTTGCAAGATCCACGGTGAGGAAGGCGACACTAAGGCGTTCACTGGCTCACGCCATTCACCTCAGGAGGACTTCTGCTTGCCAAAATGTTTTCATGGAAGGGTCCATGTGTGTGGCATGTGTCTATGTGGCCTACTTGTGACTTCAGGTACATGAGCTAGGTGTCAACCCTGGAAGTGGAGGGGGACGGGAACGGCACAATTTGCCCCAGTGACAAACCGGAGAGCTGCGTCCTCAGAGCTGCCTGAGAAACAGTCCTGTTGCCAATCTTATATTCATCCCTGGATTACCCTGAGAGGCAACCTGAGGCAGAGTGAATTTTCTTGAACGGAGCGGAGTGCGTGCAGTTCCTTGCTAGGTTCTCATCCCAAAGCCTTCTTGGCCAGTGGTAAGGAACCTTGCCCGCGTGTTGCAAGGAAGGTCCATGTTTTCGACGATGAGTGCATAATGAAAGGCCCTGCAGTCGCCAACCTTCTCAACCCTGCGGGAATACCCGGGGAGGAACGGAGACTTTGCCCAAGGAAAGAGAATGCTGGCAACTGCTTGCTAGGAATACATACAGCAGAGGTGTTTATCTAGGGCGTAAGTCAGCCGAGCGCCAGACTCAAGGTAAGGTGCTGTGTTTCTTTCCACCAGCACAGTCACAGTCAGCAGGTTCAAAGAGGCCTTCCCGACTGAACTGCTGTACATGCTGATGTGCCTTTTAAGACTCTGACAGGATGAGGATACGAGCGTCTGCACCGTCTTCCGAGGAAGGTCACTGTGGAGCAGAAGTGGCATCTGTGCCTGCTGAGCAACACCCAGCCACAAGGGTCTTTGGTCTCTACTGTTTTGTATGCAGGAGGCTGGGCAACAAGGTTTTTCCTCCATCGGAGAGCTCGATTTGGAGAGCTTAGAGGATGCCTGAAGAACACGTTTATAACGGGGCTTCTGGCCAATGCAAAGGGGCCTCCCTTTGTAACCCTGAGCTGCTTTTGGAAAAACACCGTGCTTACACGAGTTCTCGGAATTCATACTTGACCTCTTGCTCTCTGAAGCAGCACCTGGACTTCACCTCTCGAGGGAGAAATAGGCAGTCACCCTCCGAAGACTGCTAGGCCTTTGCAAGATGTACCATGACCTAGGCAAAATGAAGGCATTCACTGGCTCGCGCAATTCACTTCCGGAGGAACACTGGCTTTCCAAAGTGCTTTCAGCGAAGGGGTACAGTATGTGACATGGGTCTCCTTTGGCTTCCCTGGAACTTCAGCTACATGAGCTGTGTTGCAACTGTGAAAAGGGGGCTGGACGAGAAAAGCGAAATCCGTCCCGTTGGCAAGCCGGAGAGCTGCGTGCTCAGAGCTGCCTGGAAAAAAGTCCTGCTGCCCGTCGTGTAATCACCGTAGGTGTTTCCTGGAAGGCAAAGTGAGGAAGAGTGAGTTTTCTCGAAAAAAACAGGGGTGTGTGCGGTTCCTCACTAGGAGCTCATCCCAACGCCTTCTTGGCTAGTGGTTAGGAAACCTGCCCCCATGCTGCCAAAGGAAGGGCCCCGTGTGCCGTGAAAAGTGTTGCAGTGCAGATTTTTCTAAGAAGCCTTAGTGAAGGTACTGCTGTAACACTGGTAGGCCTCTCAGGACTGCAGGCTCTCTCACACCTGAACCCAGGTCAAGGAAGAACACGTTGTAGCCAAAGTGTCAACTGCGGCTTCTGAGTAACCTGCAGCCACATGGGTGGTTGGCCTCCACTCTGTGCATGCAGAGGGCAGGGCAACACACGGCTTGCTCCGGCCGACAGCCAGACCTCCAACTCAGGAAAGCAGTCTTGGTAAGAGAGTGGGGGACGGTGTCACGTGCAATGCCTGTCAGACTCCCAGCTTAGCTATTAGCTGCACTGAATCATATCCGGCGAGTAACATGAATTCTACGATGTCAAAGCTGACGACCCTTCACCTGCAGCAGAAATGTGACTTGACAACCAGCCTGAAATGATGGACACCTTTCCCGAAGCACTGCTGGGAGATTGAAAGTTCCAAAGTCGACAACACCTGACTGAAGCGCTGTCTTGGCTAGGCTCGTCACCTTGTGCAGAACCTCTGTTTCCAAAAGGCTCCTCACAGGAGCGCCTGGTGTGTCGCATGGCTCTCTTGTAGCTGAGCAGAAGGTGCTGCTCCACAGTCTGGGTTTGCACGTAGAAACTGGATCCTGAGGGCTAAAGCATTATTGGCCCCTTTGGAACAGGAGGTTTGGGGCCAGAAAACTGAAGGAAAAGACCCGGAGTAGGGGTGGGCGGGCGCCCAACATGGGCACCCCGCAGGAACTCCTCGGGAGGAAGAGTGAGTTTTCTCCAAAGAAACAGTGTGCCTGCCACTCCTTGCCAGGAGGTCATGCAGCAGACTACTTCAGCTAAGTCGAATGTCGGCTGAGCGGCATGCTCAAAGTAGGGGGCAGTGTTTCCAACAGCAAACTTGGTGGTCACAAGTAGACCCGAGGCTTTCACCAGTGAAGTGTTGTAACAGTGGTGTGCCTTCTCCATATCTGAGGACGCTCGCGACGGCAACATTTTCGGAGACAAATCACTGGCTACCGAATGTGTCATCTGTGCCTTCTGAGCAACGTCATGCCTCATGATGGTCTTTGGGCCCTGCTGTTGGTATGCAGAAGCCCAGGCAACAATGTGCTTCCTCCGTGGGTAGCCAGGTATCCACAGCTTAGAAGAATCCTCAGAAAGAGTTTTCTCCCTGGTCTGCTGTGCAACGCAAGGGGACCCCAGTTGGTAAACCTGAGCTGCACTGGAACAAACACCTCCATGGCAAGTGTTCTCAGAATCCACAGCTGACGTCTTCCCTTCGCAAGCAGCTCGTCGACTTCAGATCCAGCTGGAGACATGTGCTCTCAGCCTTTGAAGGCTGTTAGGCCTTTGCAAGATCCACGGTGAGGAAGGCGACACTAAGGCGTTCACTGGCTCACGCCATTCACCTCAGGAGGACTCCTGCTTGCCAAAGTGTTTTCATGGAAGGGCCCATGTGTGTGGCATGTGTCTATGTGGCCTGCTTGTGAACTTCAGGTACATGAGCTAGGTGTCAACCATAAAAGTGGAGGGGGACGGGAACGGCACAATTTGCCCCGGTGACAAACCAGAGAGCTGCGTCCTCAGAGCTGCCTGAGAAACAGTCCTGTTGCCAATCTTATATTCATCCCTGGATTACCCTGAGAGGCAACCTGAGGCAGAGTGAATTTTCTTGAACGGAGCGGAGTGCGTGCAGTTCCTTGCTAGGTTCTCATCCCAAAGCCTTCTTGGCCAGTGGTAAGGAACCTTGCCCGCGTGTTGCAAGGAAGGTCCATGTTTTCGACGATGAGTGCATAATGAAAGGCCCTGCAGTCGCCAACCTTCTCAACCCTGCGGGAATACCCGGGGAGGAACGGAGACTTTGCCCAAGGAAAGAGAATGCTGGCAATTGCTTGCTAGGAATACATACAGCAGAGGTGTTTATCTAGGGCGTAAGTCAGCCGAGCGCCAGACTCAAGGTAAGGTGCTGTGTTTCTTTCCACCAGCACAGTCACAGTCAGCAGGTTCAAAGAGGCCTTCCCGACTGAACTGCTGTACATGCTGATGTGCCTTTTAAGACTCTGACAGGATGAGGATACGAGCGTCTGCACCGTCTTCCGAGGAAGGTCACTGTGGAGCAGAAGTGGCATCTGTGCCTGCTGAGCAACACCCAGCCACAAGGGTCTTTGGACTCTACTGTTTTGTATGCAGGAGGCTGGGCAACAAGGTTTTTCCTCCATCGGAGAGCTCGATTTGGAAAGCTTAGAGGATGCCTGAAGAACACGTTTATAACGGGGCTTCTGGCCAATGCAAAGGGGCCTCCCTTTGTAACCCTGAGCTGCTTTTGGAAAAACACCGTGCTTACACGAGTTCTCGGAATTCATACTTGACCTCTTGCTCCCTGAAGCAGCACCTGGACTTCACCTCTCGAGGGAGAAATAGGCAGTCACCCTCCGAAGACTGCTAGGCCTTTGCAAGATGTACCATGACGTAGGCGAACTAAGGCGTTCAGTGGCTCGCGCAATTCACTTCCGGAGGAACACTGGCTTTCCAAAGTGCTTTCAGCGAAGGGGTACAGTATGTGACATGGGTCTCCTTTGGCTTCCCTGGAACTTCAGCTACATGAGCTGTGTTGCAACCGTGAAAAGGGGGCTGGACGAGAAAAGCGAAATCCGTCCCGTTGGCAAGCCGGAGAGCTGCGTGCTCAGAGCTGCCTGAAAACAAGTCCTGCTGCCCGTCTTGTAATCACCGTAGGAGTTCCCTGGGAGGCAAAGTGAGGAAGAGTGAGTTTTCTCGAAAGAACGAGGGGGTGTATGCAGTTCCTCACTAGGAGCTCATCCCAACGCCGTCTTGGCTAGTGGTTAGGCAACCTGGCCCCATGCCGCCAAAGGAAGTTCTAGGTGTGCCGTGAAAAGTGTTGCAGTGCAGATCTTTCTGAGAAGCCTTAGTGAAGGTACTGCTTTAACACTGGTAGGCCTCTCAGGACTGCAGGCTCTCTCACGCCTGGACCCAGGTCAAGGAAGAACACGTTGTAGCCAAAGTGTCAACTGCGTCTTCTGAGTAACCTGCAGCCACATAGGTGGTTGGCCTCCACTCTGTGCATGCAGAGGGCAGGGCAACACATGGCTTACTCCGGCGGAGAGCAAGACCTCCAACTCTGGAAAGCAGTCTTGGTAACAGAGTGGGAGACGGTGTCACGTGCAATGGCTGTCAGACTCCCGGCTTAGCTATTAGCTGCACTGAATCATATCCGGCGAGTAACATGGATTCGACGAAGTCAAAGCTGACGACCCTTCACCTCCAGCAGAAATGTGACTTGACAACCAGCCTGACATGATGGACAGCTTTCCCGAAGCAGTGCTGGGAGATTGAAAGTTCCAAAGTCGACAACACCTGACTAAAGCGCTATCTTGGCTAGGCACGTCCCCTTGCGCAGAACCTCTGCTTCCAAAAGGCTCCTCACAGGAGCGCCTGGTGTGTCGCATGGCTCTCTTGTAGCTGAGCAGAAGGTGCTGCTCCACAGGCTGGGTTTGCACGTAGAAACTGGATCCTGAGGGCTAAAGCATTTTTGGCCCCTTTGGAACAGGAAGCTTGGGGCCAGAAAACTGAAGGAAAAGACCGGGAGTAGGGATGGGCGGGCGCCCAACTTGGGCACCCCGCAGGAACTTCTCAGGAGGAAGAGTGAGTTTTCTCGAAAGAAAGAGTGTGCCTGCCACTCCTTGCCAGGAGGTCATGCAGCAGACTACTTCAGCTAAGGCGAATGTCGGCTGAGCGGCATACTCAAAGTAAGGGGCAGTGTTTCCATCAACAAACTTGGTGGTCACAAGTAGACCTGAGGCTTTCACCACTGAAGTGCTGTAACGCTGGTGTGCCTTTTCCATATCTGAGGACGCTCGCGACTGCCCCATTTTCCGAGGAAAATCTCTGTGTACCGAAAGTGTCATCTGTGCCTTCTGAGCAACCTCATGCCTCATGATGGTCTTTGGGCCCTACTGTTGGTATGCAGAAGGCCAGGCAACAATGTGCTTCCTCCGTCGGAGAGCCAGATAGCCACAGCTTAGAAGAATCCTCAGGAAGAGTTTTCTCCCTTGTCTGCTGTGCAATGCAAGGGGACCCCAGTTGGTAAACCTGAGCTGCACTGGAACAAACACCGCCATGGCAAGGGTTCTCAGAATTCATAGCTGACGTCTTCCCTTCGCAAGCAGCACGTCGCCTTCAGATCCAGCTGGAGACATGTGCTTTCAGCCTTTGAAGACTGTTAGGCCTTTGCAAGATCCACGGTGAGGAAGGCGACACTAAGGCGTTCACTGGCTCACGCCATTCACCTCAGGAGGACTTCTGCTTGCCAAAATGTTTTCATGGAAGGGTCCATGTGTGTGGCATGTGTCTATGTGGCCTACTTGTGACTTCAGGTACATGAGCTAGGTGTCAACCCTGGAAGTGGAGGGGGACGGGAACGGCACAATTTGCCCCAGTGACAAACCGGAGAGCTGCGTCCTCAGAGCTGCCTGAGAAACAGTCCTGTTGCCAATCTTATATTCATCCCTGGATTACCCTGAGAGGCAACCTGAGGCAGAGTGAATTTTCTTGAACGGAGCGGAGTGCGTGCAGTTCCTTGCTAGGTTCTCATCCCAAAGCCTTCTTGGCCAGTGGTAAGGAACCTTGCCCGCGTGTTGCAAGGAAGGTCCATGTTTTCGACGATGAGTGCATAATGAAAGGCCCTGCAGTCGCCAACCTTCTCAACCCTGCGGGAATACCCGGGGAGGAACGGAGACTTTGCCCAAGGAAAGAGAATGCTGGCAACTGCTTGCTAGGAATACATACAGCAGAGGTGTTTATCTAGGGCGTAAGTCAGCCGAGCGCCAGACTCAAGGTAAGGTGCTGTGTTTCTTTCCACCAGCACAGTCACAGTCAGCAGTTTCAAAGAGGCCTTCCCGACTGAACTGCTGTACATGCTGATGTGCCTTTTAAGACTCTGACAGGATGAGGATACGAGCGTCTGCACCGTCTTCCGAGGAAGGTCACTGTGGAGCAGAAGTGGCATCTGTGCCTGCTGAGCAACACCCAGCCACAAGGGTCTTTGGTCTCTACTGTTTTCTTTGCAGGAGGCTGGGCAACAAGGTTTTTCCTCCATCGGAGAGCTCGATTTGGAGAGCTTAGAGGATGCCTGAAGAACACGTTTATAACGGGGCTTCTGGCCAATGCAAGGGGGCCTCCCTTTGTAACCCTGAGATGCTTTTGGAAAAACACCGTGCTTACACAGTTCTCGGAATTCATACTTGACCTCTTGCTCCCTGAAGCAGCACCTGGACTTCACCTCTCGAGGGAGAAATAGGCAGTCACCCTCCGAAGACTGCTAGGCCTTTGCAAGATGTACCATGACGTAGGCGAACTAAGGCGTTCAGTGGCTCGCGCAATTCACTTCCGGAGGAACACTGGCTTTCCAAAGTGCTTTCAGCGAAGGGGTACAGTATGTGACATGGGTCTCCTTTGGCTTCCCGGGAACTTCAGCTACATGAGCTGTGTTGCAACCGTGAAAAGGGGGCTGGACGAGAAAAGCGAAATCCGTCCCGTTGGCAAGCCGGAGAGCTGCGTGCTCAGAGCTGCCTGAAAACAAGTCCTGCTGCCCGTCTTGTAATCACCGTAGGAGTTCCCTGGGAGGCAAAGTGAGGAAGAGTGTGTTTTCTCGAAAGAACGAGGGGGTGTATGCAGTTCCTCACTAGGAGCTCATCCCAACGCCGTCTTGGCTAGTGGTTAGGCAACCTGGCCCCATGCCGCCAAAGGAAGTTCTAGGTGTGCCGTGAAAAGTGTTGCAGTGCAGATCTTTCTGAGAAGCCTTAGTGAAGGTACTGCTTTAACACTGGTAGGCCTCTCAGGACTGCAGGCTCTCTCACGCCTGGACCCAGGTCAAGGAAGAACACGTTGTAGCCAAAGTGTCAACTGCGTCTTCTGAGTAACCTGCAGCCACATAGGTGGTTGGCCTCCACTCTGTGCATGCAGAGGGCAGGGCAACACATGGCTTACTCCGGCGGAGAGCAAGACCTCCAACTCTGGAAAGCAGTCTTGGTAACAGAGTGGGAGACGGTGTCACGTGCAATGGCTGTCAGACTCCCGGCTTAGCTATTAGCTGCACTGAATCATATCCGGCGAGTAACATGGATTCGACGAAGTCAAAGCTGACGACCCTTCACCTCCAGCAGAAATGTGACTTGACAACCAGCCTGACATGATGGACAGCTTTCCCGAAGCACTGCTGGGAGATTGAAAGTTCCAAAGTCGACAACACCTGACTAAAGCGCTATCGTGGCTAGGCACGTCCCCTTGCGCAGAACCTCTGCTTCCAAAAGGCTCCTCACAGGAGCGCCTGGTGTGTCGCATGGCTCTCTTGTAGCTGAGCAGAAGGTGCTGCTCCACAGGCTGGGTTTGCACGTAGAAACTGGATCCTGAGGGCTAAAGCATTTTTGGCCCCTTTGGAACAGGAAGCTTGGGGCCAGAAAACTGAAGGAAAAGACCGGGAGTAGGGATGGGCGGGCGCCCAACTTGGGCACCCCGCAGGAACTTCTCAGGAGGAAGAGTGAGTTTTCTCGAAAGAAAGAGTGTGCCTGCCACTCCTTGCCAGGAGGTCATGCAGCAGACTACTTCAGCTAAGGCGAATGTCGGCTGAGCGGCATACTCAAAGTAAGGGGCAGTGTTTCCATCAACAAACTTGGTGGTCACAAGTAGACCTGAGGCTTTCACCACTGAAGTGCTGTAACGCTGGTGTGCCTTTTCCATATCTGAGGACGCTCGCGACTGCCCCATTTTCCGAGGAAAATCTCTGTGTACCGAAAGTGTCATCTGTGCCTTCTGAGCAACCTCATGCCTCATGATGGTCTTTGGGCCCTACTGTTGGTATGCAGAAGGCCAGGCAACAATGTGCTTCCTCCGTCGGAGAGCCAGATAGCCACAGCTTAGAAGAATCCTCAGGAAGAGTTTTCTCCCTTGTCTGCTGTGCAATGCAAGGGGACCCCAGTTGGTAAACCTGAGCTGCACTGGAACAAACACCGCCATGGCAAGGGTTCTCAGAATTCATAGCTGACGTCTTCCCTTCGCAAGCAGCACGTCGACTTCAGATCCAGCTGGAGACATGTGCTCTCAGCCTTTGAAGACTGTTAGGCCTTTGCAAGATCCACGGTGAGGAAGGCGACACTAAGGCGTTCACTGGCTCACGCCATTCACCTCAGGAGGACTTCTGCTTGCCAAAATGTTTTCATGGAAGGGTCCATGTGTGTGGCATGTGTCTATGTGGCCTACTTGTGACTTCAGGTACATGAGCTAGGTGTCAACCCTGGAAGTGGAGGGGGACGGGAACGGCACAATTTGCCCCAGTGACAAACCGGAGAGCTGCGTCCTCAGAGCTGCCTGAGAAACAGTCCTGTTGCCAATCTTATATTCATCCCTGGATTACCCTGAGAGGCAACCTGAGGCAGAGTGAATTTTCTTGAACGGAGCGGAGTGCGTGCAGTTGCTTGCTAGGTTCTCATCCCAAAGCCTTCTTGGCCAGTGGTAAGGAACCTTGCCCGCGTGTTGCAAGGAAGGTCCATGTTTTCGACGATGAGTGCATAATGAAAGGCCCTGCAGTCGCCAACCTTCTCAACCCTGCGGGAATACCCGGGGAGGAACGGAGACTTTGCCCAAGGAAAGAGAATGCTGGCAACTGCTTGCTAGGAATACATACAGCAGAGGTGTTTATCTAGGGCGTAAGTCAGCCGAGCGCCAGACTCAAGGTAAGGTGCTGTGTTTCTTTCCACCAGCACAGTCACAGTCAGCAGTTTCAAAGAGGCCTTCCCGACTGAACTGCTGTACATGCTGATGTGCCTTTTAAGACTCTGACAGGATGAGGATACGAGCGTCTGCACCGTCTTCCGAGGAAGGTCACTGTGGAGCAGAAGTGGCATCTGTGCCTGCTGAGCAACACCCAGCCACAAGGGTCTTTGATCTCTACTGTTTTCTTTGCAGGAGGCTGGGCAACAAGGTTTTTCCTCCATCGGAGAGCTCGATTTGGAGAGCTTAGAGGATGCCTGAAGAACACGTTTATAACGGGGCTTCTGGCCAATGCAAGGGGGCCTCCCTTTGTAACCCTGAGATGCTTTTGGAAAAACACCGTGCTTACACAGTTCTCGGAATTCATACTTGACCTCTTGCTCCCTGAAGCAGCACCTGGACTTCACCTCTCGAGGGAGAAATAGGCAGTCACCCTCCGAAGACTGCTAGGCCTTTGCAAGATGTACCATGACGTAGGCGAACTAAGGCGTTCAGTGGCTCGCGCAATTCACTTCCGGAGGAACACTGGCTTTCCAAAGTGCTTTCAGCGAAGGGGTACAGTATGTGACATGGGTCTCCTTTGGCTTCCCTGGAACTTCAGCTACATGAGCTGTGTTGCAACCGTGAAAAGGGGGCTGGACGAGAAAAGCGAAATCCGTCCCGTTGGCAAGCCGGAGAGCTGCGTGCTCAGAGCTGCCTGAAAACAAGTCCTGCTGCCCGTCTTGTAATCACCGTAGGAGTTCCCTGGGAGGCAAAGTGAGGAAGAGTGAGTTTTCTCGAAAGAACGAGGGGGTGTATGCAGTTCCTCACTAGGAGCTCATCCCAACGCCGTCTTGGCTAGTGGTTAGGCAACCTGGCCCCATGCCGCCAAAGGAAGTTCTAGGTGTGCCGTGAAAAGTGTTGCAGTGCAGATCTTTCTGAGAAGCCTTAGTGAAGGTACTGCTTTAACACTGGTAGGCCTCTCAGGACTGCAGGCTCTCTCACGCCTGGACCCAGGTCAAGGAAGAACACGTTGTAGCCAAAGTGTCAACTGCGTCTTCTGAGTAACCTGCAGCCACATAGGTGGTTGGCCTCCACTCTGTGCATGCAGAGGGCAGGGCAACACATGGCTTACTCCGGCGGAGAGCAAGACCTCCAACTCTGGAAAGCAGTCTTGGTAACAGAGTGGGAGACGGTGTCACGTGCAATGGCTGTCAGACTCCCGGCTTAGCTATTAGCTGCACTGAATCATATCCGGCGAGTAACATGGATTCGACGAAGTCAAAGCTGACGACCCTTCACCTCCAGCAGAAATGTGACTTGACAACCAGCCTGACATGATGGACAGCTTTCCCGAAGCAGTGCTGGGAGATTGAAAGTTCCAAAGTCGACAACACCTGACTAAAGCGCTATCTTGGCTAGGCACGTCCCCTTGCGCAGAACCTCTGCTTCCAAAAGGCTCCTCACAGGAGCGCCTGGTGTGTCGCATGGCTCTCTTGTAGCTGAGCAGAAGGTGCTGCTCCACAGGCTGGGTTTGCACGTAGAAACTGGATCCTGAGGGCTAAAGCATTTTTGGCCCCTTTGGAACAGGAAGCTTGGGGCCAGAAAACTGAAGGAAAAGACCGGGAGTAGGGATGGGCGGGCGCCCAACTTGGGCACCCCGCAGGAACTTCTCAGGAGGAAGAGTGAGTTTTCTCGAAAGAAAGAGTGTGCCTGCCACTCCTTGCCAGGAGGTCATGCAGCAGACTACTTCAGCTAAGGCGAATGTCGGCTGAGCGGCATACTCAAAGTAAGGGGCAGTGTTTCCATCAACAAACTTGGTGGTCACAAGTAGACCTGAGGCTTTCACCACTGAAGTGCTGTAACGCTGGTGTGCCTTTTCCATATCTGAGGACGCTCGCGACTGCCCCATTTTCCGAGGAAAATCTCTGTGTACCGAAAGTGTCATCTGTGCCTTCTGAGCAACCTCATGCCTCATGATGGTCTTTGGGCCCTACTGTTGGTATGCAGAAGGCCAGGCAACAATGTGCTTCCTCCGTCGGAGAGCCAGATAGCCACAGCTTAGAAGAATCCTCAGGAAGAGTTTTCTCCCTTGTCTGCTGTGCAATGCAAGGGGACCCCAGTTGGTAAACCTGAGCTGCACTGGAACAAACACCGCCATGGCAAGGGTTCTCAGAATTCATAGCTGACGTCTTCCCTTCGCAAGCAGCACGTCGCCTTCAGATCCAGCTGGAGACATGTGCTCTCAGCCTTTGAAGACTGTTAGGCCTTTGCAAGATCCACGGTGAGGAAGGCGACACTAAGGCGTTCACTGGCTCACGCCATTCACCTCAGGAGGACTTCTGCTTGCCAAAATGTTTTCATGGAAGGGTCCATGTGTGTGGCATGTGTCTATGTGGCCTACTTGTGACTTCAGGTACATGAGCTAGGTGTCAACCCTGGAAGTGGAGGGGGACGGGAACGGCACAATTTGCCCCAGTGACAAACCGGAGAGCTGCGTCCTCAGAGCTGCCTGAGAAACAGTCCTGTTGCCAATCTTATATTCATCCCTGGATTACCCTGAGAGGCAACCTGAGGCAGAGTGAATTTTCTTGAACGGAGCGGAGTGCGTGCAGTTCCTTGCTAGGTTCTCATCCCAAAGCCTTCTTGGCCAGTGGTAAGGAACCTTGCCCGCGTGTTGCAAGGAAGGTCCATGTTTTCGACGATGAGTGCATAATGAAAGGCCCTGCAGTCGCCAACCTTCTCAACCCTGCGGGAATACCCGGGGAGGAACGGAGACTTTGCCCAAGGAAAGAGAATGCTGGCAACTGCTTGCTAGGAATACATACAGCAGAGGTGTTTATCTAGGGCGTAAGTCAGCCGAGCGCCAGACTCAAGGTAAGGTGCTGTGTTTCTTTCCACCAGCACAGTCACAGTCAGCAGTTTCAAAGAGGCCTTCCCGACTGAACTGCTGTACATGCTGATGTGCCTTTTAAGACTCTGACAGGATGAGGATACGAGCGTCTGCACCGTCTTCCGAGGAAGGTCACTGTGGAGCAGAAGTGGCATCTGTGCCTGCTGAGCAACACCCAGCCACAAGGGTCTTTGGTCTCTACTGTTTTCTTTGCAGGAGGCTGGGCAACAAGGTTTTTCCTCCATCGGAGAGCTCGATTTGGAGAGCTTAGAGGATGCCTGAAGAACACGTTTATAACGGGGCTTCTGGCCAATGCAAGGGGGCCTCCCTTTGTAACCCTGAGATGCTTTTGGAAAAACACCGTGCTTACACAGTTCTCGGAATTCATACTTGACCTCTTGCTCCCTGAAGCAGCACCTGGACTTCACCTCTCGAGGGAGAAATAGGCAGTCACCCTCCGAAGACTGCTAGGCCTTTGCAAGATGTACCATGACGTAGGCGAACTAAGGCGTTCAGTGGCTCGCGCAATTCACTTCCGGAGGAACACTGGCTTTCCAAAGTGCTTTCAGCGAAGGGGTACAGTATGTGACATGGGTCTCCTTTGGCTTCCCGGGAACTTCAGCTACATGAGCTGTGTTGCAACCGTGAAAAGGGGGCTGGACGAGAAAAGCGAAATCCGTCCCGTTGGCAAGCCGGAGAGCTGCGTGCTCAGAGCTGCCTGAAAACAAGTCCTGCTGCCCGTCTTGTAATCACCGTAGGAGTTCCCTGGGAGGCAAAGTGAGGAAGAGTGTGTTTTCTCGAAAGAACGAGGGGGTGTATGCAGTTCCTCACTAGGAGCTCATCCCAACGCCGTCTTGGCTAGTGGTTAGGCAACCTGGCCCCATGCCGCCAAAGGAAGTTCTAGGTGTGCCGTGAAAAGTGTTGCAGTGCAGATCTTTCTGAGAAGCCTTAGTGAAGGTACTGCTTTAACACTGGTAGGCCTCTCAGGACTGCAGGCTCTCTCACGCCTGGACCCAGGTCAAGGAAGAACACGTTGTAGCCAAAGTGTCAACTGCGTCTTCTGAGTAACCTGCAGCCACATAGGTGGTTGGCCTCCACTCTGTGCATGCAGAGGGCAGGGCAACACATGGCTTACTCCGGCGGAGAGCAAGACCTCCAACTCTGGAAAGCAGTCTTGGTAACAGAGTGGGAGACGGTGTCACGTGCAATGGCTGTCAGACTCCCGGCTTAGCTATTAGCTGCACTGAATCATATCCGGCGAGTAACATGGATTCGACGAAGTCAAAGCTGACGACCCTTCACCTCCAGCAGAAATGTGACTTGACAACCAGCCTGACATGATGGACAGCTTTCCCGAAGCACTGCTGGGAGATTGAAAGTTCCAAAGTCGACAACACCTGACTAAAGCGCTATCGTGGCTAGGCACGTCCCCTTGCGCAGAACCTCTGCTTCCAAAAGGCTCCTCACAGGAGCGCCTGGTGTGTCGCATGGCTCTCTTGTAGCTGAGCAGAAGGTGCTGCTCCACAGGCTGGGTTTGCACGTAGAAACTGGATCCTGAGGGCTAAAGCATTTTTGGCCCCTTTGGAACAGGAAGCTTGGGGCCAGAAAACTGAAGGAAAAGACCGGGAGTAGGGATGGGCGGGCGCCCAACTTGGGCACCCCGCAGGAACTTCTCAGGAGGAAGAGTGAGTTTTCTCGAAAGAAAGAGTGTGCCTGCCACTCCTTGCCAGGAGGTCATGCAGCAGACTACTTCAGCTAAGGCGAATGTCGGCTGAGCGGCATACTCAAAGTAAGGGGCAGTGTTTCCATCAACAAACTTGGTGGTCACAAGTAGACCTGAGGCTTTCACCACTGAAGTGCTGTAACGCTGGTGTGCCTTTTCCATATCTGAGGACGCTCGCGACTGCCCCATTTTCCGAGGAAAATCTCTGTGTACCGAAAGTGTCATCTGTGCCTTCTGAGCAACCTCATGCCTCATGATGGTCTTTGGGCCCTACTGTTGGTATGCAGAAGGCCAGGCAACAATGTGCTTCCTCCGTCGGAGAGCCAGATAGCCACAGCTTAGAAGAATCCTCAGGAAGAGTTTTCTCCCTTGTCTGCTGTGCAATGCAAGGGGACCCCAGTTGGTAAACCTGAGCTGCACTGGAACAAACACCGCCATGGCAAGGGTTCTCAGAATTCATAGCTGACGTCTTCCCTTCGCAAGCAGCACGTCGACTTCAGATCCAGCTGGAGACATGTGCTCTCAGCCTTTGAAGACTGTTAGGCCTTTGCAAGATCCACGGTGAGGAAGGCGACACTAAGGCGTTCACTGGCTCACGCCATTCACCTCAGGAGGACTTCTGCTTGCCAAAATGTTTTCATGGAAGGGTCCATGTGTGTGGCATGTGTCTATGTGGCCTACTTGTGACTTCAGGTACATGAGCTAGGTGTCAACCCTGGAAGTGGAGGGGGACGGGAACGGCACAATTTGCCCCAGTGACAAACCGGAGAGCTGCGTCCTCAGAGCTGCCTGAGAAACAGTCCTGTTGCCAATCTTATATTCATCCCTGGATTACCCTGAGAGGCAACCTGAGGCAGAGTGAATTTTCTTGAACGGAGCGGAGTGCGTGCAGTTGCTTGCTAGGTTCTCATCCCAAAGCCTTCTTGGCCAGTGGTAAGGAACCTTGCCCGCGTGTTGCAAGGAAGGTCCATGTTTTCGACGATGAGTGCATAATGAAAGGCCCTGCAGTCGCCAACCTTCTCAACCCTGCGGGAATACCCGGGGAGGAACGGAGACTTTGCCCAAGGAAAGAGAATGCTGGCAACTGCTTGCTAGGAATACATACAGCAGAGGTGTTTATCTAGGGCGTAAGTCAGCCGAGCGCCAGACTCAAGGTAAGGTGCTGTGTTTCTTTCCACCAGCACAGTCACAGTCAGCAGTTTCAAAGAGGCCTTCCCGACTGAACTGCTGTACATGCTGATGTGCCTTTTAAGACTCTGACAGGATGAGGATACGAGCGTCTGCACCGTCTTCCGAGGAAGGTCACTGTGGAGCAGAAGTGGCATCTGTGCCTGCTGAGCAACACCCAGCCACAAGGGTCTTTGATCTCTACTGTTTTCTTTGCAGGAGGCTGGGCAACAAGGTTTTTCCTCCATCGGAGAGCTCGATTTGGAGAGCTTAGAGGATGCCTGAAGAACACGTTTATAACGGGGCTTCTGGCCAATGCAAGGGGGCCTCCCTTTGTAACCCTGAGATGCTTTTGGAAAAACACCGTGCTTACACAGTTCTCGGAATTCATACTTGACCTCTTGCTCCCTGAAGCAGCACCTGGACTTCACCTCTCGAGGGAGAAATAGGCAGTCACCCTCCGAAGACTGCTAGGCCTTTGCAAGATGTACCATGACGTAGGCGAACTAAGGCGTTCAGTGGCTCGCGCAATTCACTTCCGGAGGAACACTGGCTTTCCAAAGTGCTTTCAGCGAAGGGGTACAGTATGTGACATGGGTCTCCTTTGGCTTCCCTGGAACTTCAGCTACATGAGCTGTGTTGCAACCGTGAAAAGGGGGCTGGACGAGAAAAGCGAAATCCGTCCCGTTGGCAAGCCGGAGAGCTGCGTGCTCAGAGCTGCCTGAAAACAAGTCCTGCTGCCCGTCTTGTAATCACCGTAGGAGTTCCCTGGGAGGCAAAGTGAGGAAGAGTGAGTTTTCTCGAAAGAACGAGGGGGTGTATGCAGTTCCTCACTAGGAGCTCATCCCAACGCCGTCTTGGCTAGTGGTTAGGCAACCTGGCCCCATGCCGCCAAAGGAAGTTCTAGGTGTGCCGTGAAAAGTGTTGCAGTGCAGATCTTTCTGAGAAGCCTTAGTGAAGGTACTGCTTTAACACTGGTAGGCCTCTCAGGACTGCAGGCTCTCTCACGCCTGGACCCAGGTCAAGGAAGAACACGTTGTAGCCAAAGTGTCAACTGCGTCTTCTGAGTAACCTGCAGCCACATAGGTGGTTGGCCTCCACTCTGTGCATGCAGAGGGCAGGGCAACACATGGCTTACTCCGGCGGAGAGCAAGACCTCCAACTCTGGAAAGCAGTCTTGGTAACAGAGTGGGAGACGGTGTCACGTGCAATGGCTGTCAGACTCCCGGCTTAGCTATTAGCTGCACTGAATCATATCCGGCGAGTAACATGGATTCGACGAAGTCAAAGCTGACGACCCTTCACCTCCAGCAGAAATGTGACTTGACAACCAGCCTGACATGATGGACAGCTTTCCCGAAGCAGTGCTGGGAGATTGAAAGTTCCAAAGTCGACAACACCTGACTAAAGCGCTATCTTGGCTAGGCACGTCCCCTTGCGCAGAACCTCTGCTTCCAAAAGGCTCCTCACAGGAGCGCCTGGTGTGTCGCATGGCTCTCTTGTAGCTGAGCAGAAGGTGCTGCTCCACAGGCTGGGTTTGCACGTAGAAACTGGATCCTGAGGGCTAAAGCATTTTTGGCCCCTTTGGAACAGGAAGCTTGGGGCCAGAAAACTGAAGGAAAAGACCGGGAGTAGGGATGGGCGGGCGCCCAACTTGGGCACCCCGCAGGAACTTCTCAGGAGGAAGAGTGAGTTTTCTCGAAAGAAAGAGTGTGCCTGCCACTCCTTGCCAGGAGGTCATGCAGCAGACTACTTCAGCTAAGGCGAATGTCGGCTGAGCGGCATACTCAAAGTAAGGGGCAGTGTTTCCATCAACAAACTTGGTGGTCACAAGTAGACCTGAGGCTTTCACCACTGAAGTGCTGTAACGCTGGTGTGCCTTTTCCATATCTGAGGACGCTCGCGACTGCCCCATTTTCCGAGGAAAATCTCTGTGTACCGAAAGTGTCATCTGTGCCTTCTGAGCAACCTCATGCCTCATGATGGTCTTTGGGCCCTACTGTTGGTATGCAGAAGGCCAGGCAACAATGTGCTTCCTCCGTCGGAGAGCCAGATAGCCACAGCTTAGAAGAATCCTCAGGAAGAGTTTTCTCCCTTGTCTGCTGTGCAATGCAAGGGGACCCCAGTTGGTAAACCTGAGCTGCACTGGAACAAACACCGCCATGGCAAGGGTTCTCAGAATTCATAGCTGACGTCTTCCCTTCGCAAGCAGCACGTCGCCTTCAGATCCAGCTGGAGACATGTGCTCTCAGCCTTTGAAGACTGTTAGGCCTTTGCAAGATCCACGGTGAGGAAGGCGACACTAAGGCGTTCACTGGCTCACGCCATTCACCTCAGGAGGACTTCTGCTTGCCAAAATGTTTTCATGGAAGGGTCCATGTGTGTGGCATGTGTCTATGTGGCCTACTTGTGACTTCAGGTACATGAGCTAGGTGTCAACCCTGGAAGTGGAGGGGGACGGGAACGGCACAATTTGCCCCAGTGACAAACCGGAGAGCTGCGTCCTCAGAGCTGCCTGAGAAACAGTCCTGTTGCCAATCTTATATTCATCCCTGGATTACCCTGAGAGGCAACCTGAGGCAGAGTGAATTTTCTTGAACGGAGCGGAGTGCGTGCAGTTCCTTGCTAGGTTCTCATCCCAAAGCCTTCTTGGCCAGTGGTAAGGAACCTTGCCCGCGTGTTGCAAGGAAGGTCCATGTTTTCGACGATGAGTGCATAATGAAAGGCCCTGCAGTCGCCAACCTTCTCAACCCTGCGGGAATACCCGGGGAGGAACGGAGACTTTGCCCAAGGAAAGAGAATGCTGGCAACTGCTTGCTAGGAATACATACAGCAGAGGTGTTTATCTAGGGCGTAAGTCAGCCGAGCGCCAGACTCAAGGTAAGGTGCTGTGTTTCTTTCCACCAGCACAGTCACAGTCAGCAGTTTCAAAGAGGCCTTCCCGACTGAACTGCTGTACATGCTGATGTGCCTTTTAAGACTCTGACAGGATGAGGATACGAGCGTCTGCACCGTCTTCCGAGGAAGGTCACTGTGGAGCAGAAGTGGCATCTGTGCCTGCTGAGCAACACCCAGCCACAAGGGTCTTTGGTCTCTACTGTTTTCTTTGCAGGAGGCTGGGCAACAAGGTTTTTCCTCCATCGGAGAGCTCGATTTGGAGAGCTTAGAGGATGCCTGAAGAACACGTTTATAACGGGGCTTCTGGCCAATGCAAGGGGGCCTCCCTTTGTAACCCTGAGATGCTTTTGGAAAAACACCGTGCTTACACAGTTCTCGGAATTCATACTTGACCTCTTGCTCCCTGAAGCAGCACCTGGACTTCACCTCTCGAGGGAGAAATAGGCAGTCACCCTCCGAAGACTGCTAGGCCTTTGCAAGATGTACCATGACGTAGGCGAACTAAGGCGTTCAGTGGCTCGCGCAATTCACTTCCGGAGGAACACTGGCTTTCCAAAGTGCTTTCAGCGAAGGGGTACAGTATGTGACATGGGTCTCCTTTGGCTTCCCGGGAACTTCAGCTACATGAGCTGTGTTGCAACCGTGAAAAGGGGGCTGGACGAGAAAAGCGAAATCCGTCCCGTTGGCAAGCCGGAGAGCTGCGTGCTCAGAGCTGCCTGAAAACAAGTCCTGCTGCCCGTCTTGTAATCACCGTAGGAGTTCCCTGGGAGGCAAAGTGAGGAAGAGTGTGTTTTCTCGAAAGAACGAGGGGGTGTATGCAGTTCCTCACTAGGAGCTCATCCCAACGCCGTCTTGGCTAGTGGTTAGGCAACCTGGCCCCATGCCGCCAAAGGAAGTTCTAGGTGTGCCGTGAAAAGTGTTGCAGTGCAGATCTTTCTGAGAAGCCTTAGTGAAGGTACTGCTTTAACACTGGTAGGCCTCTCAGGACTGCAGGCTCTCTCACGCCTGGACCCAGGTCAAGGAAGAACACGTTGTAGCCAAAGTGTCAACTGCGTCTTCTGAGTAACCTGCAGCCACATAGGTGGTTGGCCTCCACTCTGTGCATGCAGAGGGCAGGGCAACACATGGCTTACTCCGGCGGAGAGCAAGACCTCCAACTCTGGAAAGCAGTCTTGGTAACAGAGTGGGAGACGGTGTCACGTGCAATGGCTGTCAGACTCCCGGCTTAGCTATTAGCTGCACTGAATCATATCCGGCGAGTAACATGGATTCGACGAAGTCAAAGCTGACGACCCTTCACCTCCAGCAGAAATGTGACTTGACAACCAGCCTGACATGATGGACAGCTTTCCCGAAGCACTGCTGGGAGATTGAAAGTTCCAAAGTCGACAACACCTGACTAAAGCGCTATCGTGGCTAGGCACGTCCCCTTGCGCAGAACCTCTGCTTCCAAAAGGCTCCTCACAGGAGCGCCTGGTGTGTCGCATGGCTCTCTTGTAGCTGAGCAGAAGGTGCTGCTCCACAGGCTGGGTTTGCACGTAGAAACTGGATCCTGAGGGCTAAAGCATTTTTGGCCCCTTTGGAACAGGAAGCTTGGGGCCAGAAAACTGAAGGAAAAGACCGGGAGTAGGGATGGGCGGGCGCCCAACTTGGGCACCCCGCAGGAACTTCTCAGGAGGAAGAGTGAGTTTTCTCGAAAGAAAGAGTGTGCCTGCCACTCCTTGCCAGGAGGTCATGCAGCAGACTACTTCAGCTAAGGCGAATGTCGGCTGAGCGGCATACTCAAAGTAAGGGGCAGTGTTTCCATCAACAAACTTGGTGGTCACAAGTAGACCTGAGGCTTTCACCACTGAAGTGCTGTAACGCTGGTGTGCCTTTTCCATATCTGAGGACGCTCGCGACTGCCCCATTTTCCGAGGAAAATCTCTGTGTACCGAAAGTGTCATCTGTGCCTTCTGAGCAACCTCATGCCTCATGATGGTCTTTGGGCCCTACTGTTGGTATGCAGAAGGCCAGGCAACAATGTGCTTCCTCCGTCGGAGAGCCAGATAGCCACAGCTTAGAAGAATCCTCAGGAAGAGTTTTCTCCCTTGTCTGCTGTGCAATGCAAGGGGACCCCAGTTGGTAAACCTGAGCTGCACTGGAACAAACACCGCCATGGCAAGGGTTCTCAGAATTCATAGCTGACGTCTTCCCTTCGCAAGCAGCACGTCGACTTCAGATCCAGCTGGAGACATGTGCTCTCAGCCTTTGAAGACTGTTAGGCCTTTGCAAGATCCACGGTGAGGAAGGCGACACTAAGGCGTTCACTGGCTCACGCCATTCACCTCAGGAGGACTTCTGCTTGCCAAAATGTTTTCATGGAAGGGTCCATGTGTGTGGCATGTGTCTATGTGGCCTACTTGTGACTTCAGGTACATGAGCTAGGTGTCAACCCTGGAAGTGGAGGGGGACGGGAACGGCACAATTTGCCCCAGTGACAAACCGGAGAGCTGCGTCCTCAGAGCTGCCTGAGAAACAGTCCTGTTGCCAATCTTATATTCATCCCTGGATTACCCTGAGAGGCAACCTGAGGCAGAGTGAATTTTCTTGAACGGAGCGGAGTGCGTGCAGTTGCTTGCTAGGTTCTCATCCCAAAGCCTTCTTGGCCAGTGGTAAGGAACCTTGCCCGCGTGTTGCAAGGAAGGTCCATGTTTTCGACGATGAGTGCATAATGAAAGGCCCTGCAGTCGCCAACCTTCTCAACCCTGCGGGAATACCCGGGGAGGAACGGAGACTTTGCCCAAGGAAAGAGAATGCTGGCAACTGCTTGCTAGGAATACATACAGCAGAGGTGTTTATCTAGGGCGTAAGTCAGCCGAGCGCCAGACTCAAGGTAAGGTGCTGTGTTTCTTTCCACCAGCACAGTCACAGTCAGCAGTTTCAAAGAGGCCTTCCCGACTGAACTGCTGTACATGCTGATGTGCCTTTTAAGACTCTGACAGGATGAGGATACGAGCGTCTGCACCGTCTTCCGAGGAAGGTCACTGTGGAGCAGAAGTGGCATCTGTGCCTGCTGAGCAACACCCAGCCACAAGGGTCTTTGATCTCTACTGTTTTCTTTGCAGGAGGCTGGGCAACAAGGTTTTTCCTCCATCGGAGAGCTCGATTTGGAGAGCTTAGAGGATGCCTGAAGAACACGTTTATAACGGGGCTTCTGGCCAATGCAAGGGGGCCTCCCTTTGTAACCCTGAGATGCTTTTGGAAAAACACCGTGCTTACACAGTTCTCGGAATTCATACTTGACCTCTTGCTCCCTGAAGCAGCACCTGGACTTCACCTCTCGAGGGAGAAATAGGCAGTCACCCTCCGAAGACTGCTAGGCCTTTGCAAGATGTACCATGACGTAGGCGAACTAAGGCGTTCAGTGGCTCGCGCAATTCACTTCTGGAGGAACACTGGCTTTCCAAAGTGCTTTCAGCGAAGGGGTACAGTATGTGACATGGGTCTCCTTTGGCTTCCCTGGAACTTCAGCTACATGAGCTGTGTTGCAACCGTGAAAAGGGGGCTGGACGAGAAAAGCGAAATCCGTCCCGTTGGCAAGCCGGAGAGCTGCGTGCTCAGAGCTGCCTGAAAACAAGTCCTGCTGCCCGTCTTGTAATCACCGTAGGAGTTCCCTGGGAGGCAAAGTGAGGAAGAGTGAGTTTTCTCGAAAGAACGAGGGGGTGTATGCAGTTCCTCACTAGGAGCTCATCCCAACGCCGTCTTGGCTAGTGGTTAGGCAACCTGGCCCCATGCCGCCAAAGGAAGTTCTAGGTGTGCCGTGAAAAGTGTTGCAGTGCAGATCTTTCTGAGAAGCCTTAGTGAAGGTACTGCTTTAACACTGGTAGGCCTCTCAGGACTGCAGGCTCTCTCACGCCTGGACCCAGGTCAAGGAAGAACACGTTGTAGCCAAAGTGTCAACTGCGTCTTCTGAGTAACCTGCAGCCACATAGGTGGTTGGCCTCCACTCTGTGCATGCAGAGGGCAGGGCAACACATGGCTTACTCCGGCGGAGAGCAAGACCTCCAACTCTGGAAAGCAGTCTTGGTAACAGAGTGGGAGACGGTGTCACGTGCAATGGCTGTCAGACTCCCGGCTTAGCTATTAGCTGCACTGAATCATATCCGGCGAGTAACATGGATTCGACGAAGTCAAAGCTGACGACCCTTCACCTCCAGCAGAAATGTGACTTGACAACCAGCCTGACATGATGGACAGCTTTCCCGAAGCACTGCTGGGAGATTGAAAGTTCCAAAGTCGACAACACCTGACTAAAGCGCTATCGTGGCTAGGCACATCCCCTTGCGCAGAACCTCTGCTTCCAAAAGGCTCCTCACAGGAGCGCCTGGTGTCTCGCATGGCTCTCTTGTAGCTGAGCAGAAGGTGCTGCTCCACAGTCTGGGTTTGCACGTAGAAACTGGATCCTGAGGGCTAAAGCATTATTGGCCCCTTTGGAACAGGAAGCTTGGGGCCAGAAAACTGAAGGAAAAGACCCGGAGTAGGGGTGGGCGGGCGCCCAACTTGGGCACCCCGCAGGAACTTCTCAGGAGGAAGAGTGAGTTTTCTCAAAAGAAAGAGTGTGCCTGCCACTCCTTGCCAGGAGGTCATGCAGCAGACTACTTCAGCTAAGTCGAATGTCGGCTGAGCGGCATGCTCAAAGTAGGGGGCAGTGTTTCCAACAGCAAACTTGGTGGTCACAAGTAGACCCGAGGCTTTCACCAGTGAAGTGTTGTAACAGTGGTGTGCCTTCTCCATATCTGAGGACGCTCGCGACGGCAACATTTTCGGAGACAAATCACTGGCTACCGAATGTGTCATCTGTGCCTTCTGAGCAACGTCATGCCTCATGATGGTCTTTGGGCCCTGCTGTTGGTATGCAGAAGCCCAGGCAACAATGTGCTTCCTCCGTGGGTAGCCAGGTATCCACAGCTTAGAAGAATCCTCAGAAAGAGTTTTCTCCCTGGTCTGCTGTGCAACGCAAGGGGACCCCAGTTGGTAAACCTGAGCTGCACTGGAACAAACACCTCCATGGCAAGTGTTCTCAGAATCCACAGCTGACGTCTTCCCTTCGCAAGCAGCTCGTCGACTTCAGATCCAGCTGGAGACATGTGCTCTCAGCCTTTGAAGGCTGTTAGGTCTTTGCAAGATCCACGGTGAGGAAGGCGACACTAAGGCGTTCACTGGCTCACGCCATTCACCTCAGGAGGACTTCTGCTTGCCAAAATGTTTTCATGGAAGGGTCCATGTGTGTGGCATGTGTCTATGTGGCCTACTTGTGACTTCAGGTACATGAGCTAGGTGTCAACCCTGGAAGTGGAGGGGGACGGGAACGGCACAATTTGCCCCAGTGACAAACCGGAGAGCTGCGTCCTCAGAGCTGCCTGAGAAACAGTCCTGTTGCCAATCTTATATTCATCCCTGGATTACCCTGAGAGGCAACCTGAGGCAGAGTGAATTTTCTTGAACGGAGCGGAGTGCGTGCAGTTCCTTGCTAGGTTCTCATCCCAAAGCCTTCTTGGCCAGTGGTAAGGAACCTTGCCCGCGTGTTGCAAGGAAGGTCCATGTTTTCGACGATGAGTGCATAATGAAAGGCCCTGCAGTCGCCAACCTTCTCAACCCTGCGGGAATACCCGGGGAGGAACGGAGACTTTGCCCAAGGAAAGAGAATGCTGGCAACTGCTTGCTAGGAATACATACAGCAGAGGTGTTTATCTAGGGCGTAAGTCAGCCGAGCGCCAGACTCAAGGTAAGGTGCTGTGTTTCTTTCCACCAGCACAGTCACAGTCAGCAGTTTCAAAGAGGCCTTCCCGACTGAACTGCTGTACATGCTGATGTGCCTTTTAAGACTCTGACAGGATGAGGATACGAGCGTCTGCACCGTCTTCCGAGGAAGGTCACTGTGGAGCAGAAGTGGCATCTGTGCCTGCTGAGCAACACCCAGCCACAAGGGTCTTTGGTCTCTACTGTTTTCTTTGCAGGAGGCTGGGCAACAAGGTTTTTCCTCCATCGGAGAGCTCGATTTGGAGAGCTTAGAGGATGCCTGAAGAACACGTTTATAACGGGGCTTCTGGCCAATGCAAGGGGGCCTCCCTTTGTAACCCTGAGATGCTTTTGGAAAAACACCGTGCTTACACAGTTCTCGGAATTCATACTTGACCTCTTGCTCCCTGAAGCAGCACCTGGACTTCACCTCTCGAGGGAGAAATAGGCAGTCACCCTCCGAAGACTGCTAGGCCTTTGCAAGATGTACCATGACGTAGGCGAACTAAGGCGTTCAGTGGCTCGCGCAATTCACTTCCGGAGGAACACTGGCTTTCCAAAGTGCTTTCAGCGAAGGGGTACAGTATGTGACATGGGTCTCCTTTGGCTTCCCGGGAACTTCAGCTACATGAGCTCTGTTGCAACCGTGAAAAGGGGGCTGGACGAGAAAAGCGAAATCCGTCCCGTTGGCAAGCCGGAGAGCTGCGTGCTCAGAGCTGCCTGAAAACAAGTCCTGCTGCCCGTCTTGTAATCACCGTAGGAGTTCCCTGGGAGGCAAAGTGAGGAAGAGTGTGTTTTCTCGAAAGAACGAGGGGGTGTATGCAGTTCCTCACTAGGAGCTCATCCCAACGCCGTCTTGGCTAGTGGTTAGGCAACCTGGCCCCATGCCGCCAAAGGAAGTTCTAGGTGTGCCGTGAAAAGTGTTGCAGTGCAGATCTTTCTGAGAAGCCTTAGTGAAGGTACTGCTTTAACACTGGTAGGCCTCTCAGGACTGCAGGCTCTCTCACGCCTGGACCCAGGTCAAGGAAGAACACGTTGTAGCCAAAGTGTCAACTGCGTCTTCTGAGTAACCTGCAGCCACATAGGTGGTTGGCCTCCACTCTGTGCATGCAGAGGGCAGGGCAACACATGGCTTACTCCGGCGGAGAGCAAGACCTCCAACTCTGGAAAGCAGTCTTGGTAACAGAGTGGGAGACGGTGTCACGTGCAATGGCTGTCAGACTCCCGGCTTAGCTATTAGCTGCACTGAATCATATCCGGCGAGTAACATGGATTCGACGAAGTCAAAGCTGACGACCCTTCACCTCCAGCAGAAATGTGACTTGACAACCAGCCTGACATGATGGACAGCTTTCCCGAAGCACTGCTGGGAGATTGAAAGTTCCAAAGTCGACAACACCTGACTAAAGCGCTATCGTGGCTAGGCACGTCCCCTTGCGCAGAACCTCTGCTTCCAAAAGGCTCCTCACAGGAGCGCCTGGTGTGTCGCATGGCTCTCTTGTAGCTGAGCAGAAGGTGCTGCTCCACAGGCTGGGTTTGCACGTAGAAACTGGATCCTGAGGGCTAAAGCATTTTTGGCCCCTTTGGAACAGGAAGCTTGGGGCCAGAAAACTGAAGGAAAAGACCGGGAGTAGGGATGGGCGGGCGCCCAACTTGGGCACCCCGCAGGAACTTCTCAGGAGGAAGAGTGAGTTTTCTCGAAAGAAAGAGTGTGCCTGCCACTCCTTGCCAGGAGGTCATGCAGCAGACTACTTCAGCTAAGGCGAATGTCGGCTGAGCGGCATACTCAAAGTAAGGGGCAGTGTTTCCATCAACAAACTTGGTGGTCACAAGTAGACCTGAGGCTTTCACCACTGAAGTGCTGTAACGCTGGTGTGCCTTTTCCATATCTGAGGACGCTCGCGACTGCCCCATTTTCCGAGGAAAATCTCTGTGTACCGAAAGTGTCATCTGTGCCTTCTGAGCAACCTCATGCCTCATGATGGTCTTTGGGCCCTACTGTTGGTATGCAGAAGGCCAGGCAACAATGTGCTTCCTCCGTCGGAGAGCCAGATAGCCACAGCTTAGAAGAATCCTCAGGAAGAGTTTTCTCCCTTGTCTGCTGTGCAATGCAAGGGGACCCCAGTTGGTAAACCTGAGCTGCACTGGAACAAACACCGCCATGGCAAGGGTTCTCAGAATTCATAGCTGACGTCTTCCCTTCGCAAGCAGCACGTCGCCTTCAGATCCAGCTGGAGACATGTGCTCTCAGCCTTTGAAGACTGTTAGGCCTTTGCAAGATCCACGGTGAGGAAGGCGACACTAAGGCGTTCACTGGCTCACGCCATTCACCTCAGGAGGACTTCTGCTTGCCAAAATGTTTTCATGGAAGGGTCCATGTGTGTGGCATGTGTCTATGTGGCCTACTTGTGACTTCAGGTACATGAGCTAGGTGTCAACCCTGGAAGTGGAGGGGGACGGGAACGGCACAATTTGCCCCAGTGACAAACCGGAGAGCTGCGTCCTCAGAGCTGCCTGAGAAACAGTCCTGTTGCCAATCTTATATTCATCCCTGGATTACCCTGAGAGGCAACCTGAGGCAGAGTGAATTTTCTTGAACGGAGCGGAGTGCGTGCAGTTGCTTGCTAGGTTCTCATCCCAAAGCCTTCTTGGCCAGTGGTAAGGAACCTTGCCCGCGTGTTGCAAGGAAGGTCCATGTTTTCGACGATGAGTGCATAATGAAAGGCCCTGCAGTCGCCAACCTTCTCAACCCTGCGGGAATACCCGGGGAGGAACGGAGACTTTGCCCAAGGAAAGAGAATGCTGGCAACTGCTTGCTAGGAATACATACAGCAGAGGTGTTTATCTAGGGCGTAAGTCAGCCGAGCGCCAGACTCAAGGTAAGGTGCTGTGTTTCTTTCCACCAGCACAGTCACAGTCAGCAGTTTCAAAGAGGCCTTCCCGACTGAACTGCTGTACATGCTGATGTGCCTTTTAAGACTCTGACAGGATGAGGATACGAGCGTCTGCACCGTCTTCCGAGGAAGGTCACTGTGGAGCAGAAGTGGCATCTGTGCCTGCTGAGCAACACCCAGCCACAAGGGTCTTTGATCTCTACTGTTTTCTTTGCAGGAGGCTGGGCAACAAGGTTTTTCCTCCATCGGAGAGCTCGATTTGGAGAGCTTAGAGGATGCCTGAAGAACACGTTTATAACGGGGCTTCTGGCCAATGCAAGGGGGCCTCCCTTTGTAACCCTGAGATGCTTTTGGAAAAACACCGTGCTTACACAGTTCTCGGAATTCATACTTGACCTCTTGCTCCCTGAAGCAGCACCTGGACTTCACCTCTCGAGGGAGAAATAGGCAGTCACCCTCCGAAGACTGCTAGGCCTTTGCAAGATGTACCATGACGTAGGCGAACTAAGGCGTTCAGTGGCTCGCGCAATTCACTTCCGGAGGAACACTGGCTTTCCAAAGTGCTTTCAGCGAAGGGGTACAGTATGTGACATGGGTCTCCTTTGGCTTCCCTGGAACTTCAGCTACATGAGCTGTGTTGCAACCGTGAAAAGGGGGCTGGACGAGAAAAGCGAAATCCGTCCCGTTGGCAAGCCGGAGAGCTGCGTGCTCAGAGCTGCCTGAAAACAAGTCCTGCTGCCCGTCTTGTAATCACCGTAGGAGTTCCCTGGGAGGCAAAGTGAGGAAGAGTGAGTTTTCTCGAAAGAACGAGGGGGTGTATGCAGTTCCTCACTAGGAGCTCATCCCAACGCCGTCTTGGCTAGTGGTTAGGCAACCTGGCCCCATGCCGCCAAAGGAAGTTCTAGGTGTGCCGTGAAAAGTGTTGCAGTGCAGATCTTTCTGAGAAGCCTTAGTGAAGGTACTGCTTTAACACTGGTAGGCCTCTCAGGACTGCAGGCTCTCTCACGCCTGGACCCAGGTCAAGGAAGAACACGTTGTAGCCAAAGTGTCAACTGCGTCTTCTGAGTAACCTGCAGCCACATAGGTGGTTGGCCTCCACTCTGTGCATGCAGAGGGCAGGGCAACACATGGCTTACTCCGGCGGAGAGCAAGACCTCCAACTCTGGAAAGCAGTCTTGGTAACAGAGTGGGAGACGGTGTCACGTGCAATGGCTGTCAGACTCCCGGCTTAGCTATTAGCTGCACTGAATCATATCCGGCGAGTAACATGGATTCGACGAAGTCAAAGCTGACGACCCTTCACCTCCAGCAGAAATGTGACTTGACAACCAGCCTGACATGATGGACAGCTTTCCCGAAGCACTGCTGGGAGATTGAAAGTTCCAAAGTCGACAACACCTGACTAAAGCGCTATCGTGGCTAGGCACGTCCCCTTGCGCAGAACCTCTGCTTCCAAAAGGCTCCTCACAGGAGCGCCTGGTGTCTCGCATGGCTCTCTTGTAGCTGAGCAGAAGGTGCTGCTCCACAGTCTGGGTTTGCACGTAGAAACTGGATCCTGAGGGCTAAAGCATTATTGGCCCCTTTGGAACAGGAAGCTTGGGGCCAGAAAACTGAAGGAAAAGACCCGGAGTAGGGGTGGGCGGGCGCCCAACTTGGGCACCCCGCAGGAACTTCTCAGGAGGAAGAGTGAGTTTTCTCAAAAGAAAGAGTGTGCCTGCCACTCCTTGCCAGGAGGTCATGCAGCAGACTACTTCAGCTAAGTCGAATGTCGGCTGAGCGGCATGCTCAAAGTAGGGGGCAGTGTTTCCAACAGCAAACTTGGTGGTCACAAGTAGACCCGAGGCTTTCACCAGTGAAGTGTTGTAACAGTGGTGTGCCTTCTCCATATCTGAGGACGCTCGCGACGGCAACATTTTCGGAGACAAATCACTGGCTACCGAATGTGTCATCTGTGCCTTCTGAGCAACGTCATGCCTCATGATGGTCTTTGGGCCCTGCTGTTGGTATGCAGAAGCCCAGGCAACAATGTGCTTCCTCCGTGGGTAGCCAGGTATCCACAGCTTAGAAGAATCCTCAGAAAGAGTTTTCTCCCTGGTCTGCTGTGCAACGCAAGGGGACCCCAGTTGGTAAACCTGAGCTGCACTGGAACAAACACCTCCATGGCAAGTGTTCTCAGAATCCACAGCTGACGTCTTCCCTTCGCAAGCAGCTCGTCGACTTCAGATCCAGCTGGAGACATGTGCTCTCAGCCTTTGAAGGCTGTTAGGTCTTTGCAAGATCCACGGTGAGGAAGGCGACACTAAGGCGTTCACTGGCTCACGCCATTCACCTCAGGAGGACTTCTGCTTGCCAAAATGTTTTCATGGAAGGGTCCATGTGTGTGGCATGTGTCTATGTGGCCTACTTGTGACTTCAGGTACATGAGCTAGGTGTCAACCCTGGAAGTGGAGGGGGACGGGAACGGCACAATTTGCCCCAGTGACAAACCGGAGAGCTGCGTCCTCAGAGCTGCCTGAGAAACAGTCCTGTTGCCAATCTTATATTCATCCCTGGATTACCCTGAGAGGCAACCTGAGGCAGAGTGAATTTTCTTGAACGGAGCGGAGTGCGTGCAGTTCCTTGCTAGGTTCTCATCCCAAAGCCTTCTTGGCCAGTGGTAAGGAACCTTGCCCGCGTGTTGCAAGGAAGGTCCATGTTTTCGACGATGAGTGCATAATGAAAGGCCCTGCAGTCGCCAACCTTCTCAACCCTGCGGGAATACCCGGGGAGGAACGGAGACTTTGCCCAAGGAAAGAGAATGCTGGCAACTGCTTGCTAGGAATACATACAGCAGAGGTGTTTATCTAGGGCGTAAGTCAGCCGAGCGCCAGACTCAAGGTAAGGTGCTGTGTTTCTTTCCACCAGCACAGTCACAGTCAGCAGGTTCAAAGAGGCCTTCCCGACTGAACTGCTGTACATGCTGATGTGCCTTTTAAGACTCTGACAGGATGAGGATACGAGCGTCTGCACCGTCTTCCGAGGAAGGTCACTGTGGAGCAGAAGTGGCATCTGTGCCTGCTGAGCAACACCCAGCCACAAGGGTCTTTGGTCTCTACTGTTTTGTATGCAGGAGGCTGGGCAACAAGGTTTTTCCTCCATCGGAGAGCTCGATTTGGAGAGCTTAGAGGATGCCTGAAGAACACGTTTATAACGGGGCTTCTGGCCAATGCAAAGGGGCCTCCCTTTGTAACCCTGAGCTGCTTTTGGAAAAACACCGTGCTTACACGAGTTCTCGGAATTCATACTTGACCTCTTGCTCCCTGAAGCAGCACCTGGACTTCACCTCTCGAGGGAGAAATAGGCAGTCACCCTCCGAAGACTGCTAGGCCTTTGCAAGATGTACCATGACCTAGGCAAAATGAAGGCATTCACTGGCTCGCGCAATTCACTTCCGGAGGAACACTGGCTTTCCAAAGTGCTTTCAGCGAAGGGGTACAGTATGTGACATGGGTCTCCTTTGGCTTCCCTGGAACTTCAGCTACATGAGCTGTGTTGCAACTGTGAAAAGGGGGCTGGACGAGAAAAGCGAAATCCGTCCCGTTGGCAAGCCGGAGAGCTGCGTGCTCAGAGCTGCCTGGAAAAAAGTCCTGCTGCCCGTCGTGTAATCACCGTAGGTGTTTCCTGGAAGGCAAAGTGAGGAAGAGTGAGTTTTCTCGAAAAAAACAGGGGTGTGTGCGGTTCCTCACTAGGAGCTCATCCCAACGCCTTCTTGGCTAGTGGTTAGGAAACCTGCCCCCATGCTGCCAAAGGAAGGGCCCCGTGTGCCGTGAAAAGTGTTGCAGTGCAGATTTTTCTAAGAAGCCTTAGTGAAGGTACTGCTGTAACACTGGTAGGCCTCTCAGGACTGCAGGCTCTCTCACACCTGAACCCAGGTCAAGGAAGAACACGTTGTAGCCAAAGTGTCAACTGCGGCTTCTGAGTAACCTGCAGCCACATGGGTGGTTGGCCTCCACTCTGTGCATGCAGAGGGCAGGGCAACACACGGCTTGCTCCGGCCGACAGCCAGACCTCCAACTCAGGAAAGCAGTCTTGGTAAGAGAGTGGGGGACGGTGTCACGTGCAATGCCTGTCAGACTCCCAGCTTAGCTATTAGCTGCACTGAATCATATCCGGCGAGTAACATGAATTCTACGATGTCAAAGCTGACGACCCTTCACCTGCAGCAGAAATGTGACTTGACAACCAGCCTGAAATGATGGACACCTTTCCCGAAGCACTGCTGGGAGATTGAAAGTTCCAAAGTCGACAACACCTGACTGAAGCGCTGTCTTGGCTAGGCTCGTCACCTTGTGCAGAACCTCTGTTTCCAAAAGGCTCCTCACAGGAGCGCCTGGTGTGTCGCATGGCTCTCTTGTAGCTGAGCAGAAGGTGCTGCTCCACAGGCTGGGTTTGCACGTAGAAACTGGATCCTGAGGGCAAAAGCATTATTGGCCCCTTTGGAACAGGAAGCTTGGGGCCAGAAAACTGAAGGAAAAGACCGGGAGTAGGGATGGGCGGGCGCCCAACTTGGGCACCCCGCAGGAACTTCTCAGGAGGAAGAGTGAGTTTTCTCGAAAGAAACAGTGTGCCTGCCACTCCTTGCCAGGAGGTCATGCAGCAGACTACTTCAGCTAAGGCGAATGTCGGCTGAGCGGCATGCTCAAAGTAGGGGGCAGTGTTTCCAACAGCAAACTTGGTGGTCACAAGTAGACCCGAGGCTTTCACCAGTGAAGTGTTGTAACAGTGGTGTGCCTTCTCCATATCTGAGGACGCTCGCGACGGCAACATTTTCGGAGACAAATCACTGGCTACCGAATGTGTCATCTGTGCCTTCTGAGCAACGTCATGCCTCATGATGGTCTTTGGGCCCTGCTGTTGGTATGCAGAAGCCCAGGCAACAATGTGCTTCCTCCGTGGGTAGCCAGGTATCCACAGCTTAGAAGAATCCTCAGAAAGAGTTTTCTCCCTGGTCTGCTGTGCAACGCAAGGGGACCCCAGTTGGTAAACCTGAGCTGCACTGGAACAAACACCTCCATGGCAAGTGTTCTCAGAATCCACAGCTGACGTCTTCCCTTCGCAAGCAGCTCGTCGACTTCAGATCCAGCTGGAGACATGTGCTCTCAGCCTTTGAAGGCTGTTAGGCCTTTGCAAGATCCACGGTGAGGAAGGCGACACTAAGGCGTTCACTGGCTCACGCCATTCACCTCAGGAGGACTCCTGCTTGCCAAAGTGTTTTCATGGAAGGGCCCATGTGTGTGGCATGTGTCTATGTGGCCTGCTTGTGAACTTCAGGTACATGAGCTAGGTGTCAACCATAAAAGTGGAGGGGGACGGGAACGGCACAATTTGCCCCGGTGACAAACCGGAGAGCTGCGTCCTCAGAGCTGCCTGAGAAACAGTCCTGTTGCCAATCTTATATTCATCCCTGGATTACCCTGAGAGGCAACCTGAGGCAGAGTGAATTTTCTTGAACGGAGCGGAGTGCGTGCAGTTCCTTGCTAGGTTCTCATCCCAAAGCCTTCTTGGCCAGTGGTAAGGAACCTTGCCCGCGTGTTGCAAGGAAGGTCCATGTTTTCGACGATGAGTGCATAATGAAAGGCCCTGCAGTCGCCAACCTTCTCAACCCTGCGGGAATACCCGGGGAGGAACGGAGACTTTGCCCAAGGAAAGAGAATGCTGGCAACTGCTTGCTAGGAATACATACAGCAGAGGTGTTTATCTAGGGCGTAAGTCAGCCGAGCGCCAGACTCAAGGTAAGGTGCTGTGTTTCTTTCCACCAGCACAGTCACAGTCAGCAGGTTCAAAGAGGCCTTCCCGACTGAACTGCTGTACATGCTGATGTGCCTTTTAAGACTCTGACAGGATGAGGATACGAGCGTCTGCACCGTCTTCCGAGGAAGGTCACTGTGGAGCAGAAGTGGCATCTGTGCCTGCTGAGCAACACCCAGCCACAAGGGTCTTTGGACTCTACTGTTTTGTATGCAGGAGGCTGGGCAACAAGGTTTTTCCTCCATCGGAGAGCTCGATTTGGAGAGCTTAGAGGATGCCTGAAGAACACGTTTATAACGGGGCTTCTGGCCAATGCAAAGGGGCCTCCCTTTGTAACCCTGAGCTGCTTTTGGAAAAACACCGTGCTTACACGAGTTCTCGGAATTCATACTTGACCTCTTGCTCCCTGAAGCAGCACCTGGACTTCACCTCTCGAGGGAGAAATAGGCAGTCACCCTCCGAAGACTGCTAGGCCTTTGCAAGATGTACCATGACCTAGGCGAACTAAGGCGTTCAGTGGCTCGCGCAATTCACTTCCGGAGGAACACTGGCTTTCCAAAGTGCTTTCAGCGAAGGGGTACAGTATGTGACATGGGTCTCCTTTGGCTTCCCTGGAACTTCAGCTACATGAGCTGTGTTGCAACTGTGAAAAGGGGGCTGGACGAGAAAAGCGAAATCCGTCCCGTTGGCAAGCCGGAGAGCTGCGTGCTCAGAGCTGCCTGGAAAAAAGTCCTGCTGCCCGTCGTGTAATCACCGTAGGTGTTTCCTGGAAGGCAAAGTGAGGAAGAGTGAGTTTTCTCGAAAAAAACAGGGGTGTGTGCGGTTCCTCACTAGGAGCTCATCCCAACGCCTTCTTGGCTAGTGGTTAGGAAACCTGCCCCCATGCTGCCAAAGGAAGGGCCCCGTGTGCCGTGAAAAGTGTTGCAGTGCAGATTTTTCTAAGAAGCCTTAGTGAAGGTACTGCTGTAACACTGGTAGGCCTCTCAGGACTGCAGGCTCTCTCACACCTGAACCCAGGTCAAGGAAGAACACGTTGTAGCCAAAGTGTCAACTGCGGCTTCTGAGTAACCTGCAGCCACATGGGTGGTTGGCCTCCACTCTGTGCATGCAGAGGGCAGGGCAACACACGGCTTGCTCCGGCCGACAGCCAGACCTCCAACTCAGGAAAGCAGTCTTGGTAAGAGAGTGGGGGACGGTGTCACGTGCAATGCCTGTCAGACTCCCAGCTTAGCTATTAGCTGCACTGAATCATATCCGGCGAGTAACATGAATTCTACGATGTCAAAGCTGACGACCCTTCACCTGCAGCAGAAATGTGACTTGACAACCAGCCTGAAATGATGGACACCTTTCCCGAAGCACTGCTGGGAGATTGAAAGTTCCAAAGTCGACAACACCTGACTGAAGCGCTGTCTTGGCTAGGCTCGTCACCTTGTGCAGAACCTCTGTTTCCAAAAGGCTCCTCACAGGAGCGCCTGGTGTGTCGCATGGCTCTCTTGTAGCTGAGCAGAAGGTGCTGCTCCACAGGCTGGGTTTGCACGTAGAAACTGGATCCTGAGGGCAAAAGCATTATTGGCCCCTTTGGAACAGGAAGCTTGGGGCCAGAAAACTGAAGGAAAAGACCGGGAGTAGGGATGGGCGGGCGCCCAACTTGGGCACCCCGCAGGAACTTCTCAGGAGGAAGAGTGAGTTTTCTCGAAAGAAACAGTGTGCCTGCCACTCCTTGCCAGGAAGTCATGCAGCAGACTACTTCAGCTAAGGCGAATGTCGGCTGAGCGGCATGCTCAAAGTAGGGGGCAGTGTTTCCAACAGCAAACTTGGTGGTCACAAGTAGACCCGAGGCTTTCACCAGTGAAGTGTTGTAACAGTGGTGTGCCTTCTCCATATCTGAGGACGCTCGCGACGGCAACATTTTCGGAGACAAATCACTGGCTACCGAATGTGTCATCTGTGCCTTCTGAGCAACGTCATGCCTCATGATGGTCTTTGGGCCCTGCTGTTGGTATGCAGAAGCCCAGGCAACAATGTGCTTCCTCCGTGGGTAGCCAGGTATCCACAGCTTAGAAGAATCCTCAGAAAGAGTTTTCTCCCTGGTCTGCTGTGCAACGCAAGGGGACCCCAGTTGGTAAACCTGAGCTGCACTGGAACAAACACCTCCATGGCAAGTGTTCTCAGAATCCACAGCTGACGTCTTCCCTTCGCAAGCAGCTCGTCGACTTCAGATCCAGCTGGAGACATGTGCTCTCAGCCTTTGAAGGCTGTTAGGCCTTTGCAAGATCCACGGTGAGGAAGGCGACACTAAGGCGTTCACTGGCTCACGCCATTCACCTCAGGAGGACTCCTGCTTGCCAAAGTGTTTTCATGGAAGGGCCCATGTGTGTGGCATGTGTCTATGTGGCCTGCTTGTGAACTTCAGGTACATGAGCTAGGTGTCAACCATAAAAGTGGAGGGGGACGGGAACGGCACAATTTGCCCCGGTGACAAACCGGAGAGCTGCGTCCTCAGAGCTGCCTGAGAAACAGTCCTGTTGCCAATCTTATATTCATCCCTGGATTACCCTGAGAGGCAACCTGAGGCAGAGTGAATTTTCTTGAACGGAGCGGAGTGCGTGCAGTTCCTTGCTAGGTTCTCATCCCAAAGCCTTCTTGGCCAGTGGTAAGGAACCTTGCCCGCGTGTTGCAAGGAAGGTCCATGTTTTCGACGATGAGTGCATAATGAAAGGCCCTGCAGTCGCCAACCTTCTCAACCCTGCGGGAATACCCGGGGAGGAACGGAGACTTTGCCCAAGGAAAGAGAATGCTGGCAACTGCTTGCTAGGAATACATACAGCAGAGGTGTTTATCTAGGGCGTAAGTCAGCCGAGCGCCAGACTCAAGGTAAGGTGCTGTGTTTCTTTCCACCAGCACAGTCACAGTCAGCAGGTTCAAAGAGGCCTTCCCGACTGAACTGCTGTACATGCTGATGTGCCTTTTAAGACTCTGACAGGATGAGGATACGAGCGTCTGCACCGTCTTCCGAGGAAGGTCACTGTGGAGCAGAAGTGGCATCTGTGCCTGCTGAGCAACACCCAGCCACAAGGGTCTTTGGACTCTACTGTTTTGTATGCAGGAGGCTGGGCAACAAGGTTTTTCCTCCATCGGAGAGCTCGATTTGGAGAGCTTAGAGGATGCCTGAAGAACACGTTTATAACGGGGCTTCTGGCCAATGCAAAGGGGCCTCCCTTTGTAACCCTGAGCTGCTTTTGGAAAAACACCGTGCTTACACGAGTTCTCGGAATTCATACTTGACCTCTTGCTCCCTGAAGCAGCACCTGGACTTCACCTCTCGAGGGAGAAATAGGCAGTCACCCTCCGAAGACTGCTAGGCCTTTGCAAGATGTACCATGACGTAGGCGAACTAAGGCGTTCAGTGGCTCGCGCAATTCACTTCCGGAGGAACACTGGCTTTCCAAAGTGCTTTCAGCGAAGGGGTACAGTATGTGACATGGGTCTCCTTTGGCTTCCCGGGAACTTCAGCTACATGAGCTGTGTTGCAACCGTGAAAAGGGGGCTGGACGAGAAAAGCGAAATCCGTCCCGTTGGCAAGCCGGAGAGCTGCGTGCTCAGAGCTGCCTGAAAACAAGTCCTGCTGCCCGTCTTGTAATCACCGTAGGAGTTCCCTGGGAGGCAAAGTGAGGAAGAGTGAGTTTTCTCGAAAGAACGAGGGGGTGTATGCAGTTCCTCACTAGGAGCTCATCCCAACGCCGTCTTGGCTAGTGGTTAGGCAACCTGGCCCCATGCCGCCAAAGGAAGTTCTAGGTGTGCCGTGAAAAGTGTTGCAGTGCAGATCTTTCTGAGAAGCCTTAGTGAAGGTACTGCTTTAACACTGGTAGGCCTCTCAGGACTGCAGGCTCTCTCACGCCTGGACCCAGGTCAAGGAAGAACACGTTGTAGCCAAAGTGTCAACTGCGTCTTCTGAGTAACCTGCAGCCACATAGGTGGTTGGCCTCCACTCTGTGCATGCAGAGGGCAGGGCAACACATGGCTTACTCCGGCGGAGAGCAAGACCTCCAACTCTGGAAAGCAGTCTTGGTAACAGAGTGGGAGACAGTGTCACGTGCAATGGCTGTCAGACTCCCAGCTTAGCTATTAGCTGCACTGAATCATATCCGGCGAGTAACATGGATTCGACGAAGTCAAAGCTGACGACCCTTCACCTCCAGCAGAAATGTGACTTGACAACCAGCCTGACATGATGGACAGCTTTCCCGAAGCACTGCTGGGAGATTGAAAGTTCCAAAGTCGACAACACCTGACTAAAGCGCTATCGTGGCTAGGCACGTCCCCTTGCGCAGAACCTCTGCTTCCAAAAGGCTCCTCACAGGAGCGCCTGGTGTGTCGCATGGCTCTCTTGTAGCTGAGCAGAAGGTGCTGCTCCACAGGCTGGGTTTGCACGTAGAAACTGGATCCTGAGGGCTAAAGCATTTTGGGCCCCTTTGGAACAGGAAGCTTGGGGCCAGAAAACTGAAGGAAAAGACCGGGAGTAGGGATGGGCGGGCGCCCAACTTGGGCACCCCGCAGGAACTTCTCAGGAGGAAGAGTGAGTTTTCTCGAAAGAAAGAGTGTGCCTGCCACTCCTTGCCAGGAGGTCATGCAGCAGACTACTTCAGCTAAGGCGAATGTCGGCTGAGCGGCATACTCAAAGTAAGGGGCAGTGTTTCCATCAACAAACTTGGTGGTCACAAGTAGACCTGAGGCTTTCACCACTGAAGTGCTGTAACGCTGGTGTGCCTTTTCCATATCTGAGGACGCTCGCGACTGCCCCATTTTCCGAGGAAAATCTCTGTGTACCGAAAGTGTCATCTGTGCCTTCTGAGCAACCTCATGCCTCATGATGGTCTTTGGGCCCTACTGTTGGTATGCAGAAGGCCAGGCAACAATGTGCTTCCTCCGTCGGAGAGCCAGATAGCCACAGCTTAGAAGAATCCTCAGGAAGAGTTTTCTCCCTTGTCTGCTGTGCAATGCAAGGGGACCCCAGTTGGTAAACCTGAGCTGCACTGGAACAAACACCGCCATGGCAAGGGTTCTCAGAATTCATAGCTGACGTCTTCCCTTCGCAAGCAGCACGTCGACTTCAGATCCAGCTGGAGACATGTGCTCTCAGCCTTTGAAGACTGTTAGGCCTTTGCAAGATCCACGGTGAGGAAGGCGACACTAAGGCGTTCACTGGCTCACGCCATTCACCTCAGGAGGACTTCTGCTTGCCAAAATGTTTTCATGGAAGGGTCCATGTGTGTGGCATGTGTCTATGTGGCCTACTTGTGACTTCAGGTACATGAGCTAGGTGTCAACCCTGGAAGTGGAGGGGGACGGGAACGGCACAATTTGCCCCAGTGACAAACCGGAGAGCTGCGTCCTCAGAGCTGCCTGAGAAACAGTCCTGTTGCCAATCTTATATTCATCCCTGGATTACCCTGAGAGGCAACCTGAGGCAGAGTGAATTTTCTTGAACGGAGCGGAGTGCGTGCAGTTCCTTGCTAGGTTCTCATCCCAAAGCCTTCTTGGCCAGTGGTAAGGAACCTTGCCCGCGTGTTGCAAGGAAGGTCCATGTTTTCGACGATGAGTGCATAATGAAAGGCCCTGCAGTCGCCAACCTTCTCAACCCTGCGGGAATACCCGGGGAGGAACGGAGACTTTGCCCAAGGAAAGAGAATGCTGGCAACTGCTTGCTAGGAATACATACAGCAGAGGTGTTTATCTAGGGCGTAAGTCAGCCGAGCGCCAGACTCAAGGTAAGGTGCTGTGTTTCTTTCCACCAGCACAGTCACAGTCAGCAGTTTCAAAGAGGCCTTCCCGACTGAACTGCTGTACATGCTGATGTGCCTTTTAAGACTCTGACAGGATGAGGATACGAGCGTCTGCACCGTCTTCCGAGGAAGGTCACTGTGGAGCAGAAGTGGCATCTGTGCCTGCTGAGCAACACCCAGCCACAAGGGTCTTTGGTCTCTACTGTTTTCTTTGCAGGAGGCTGGGCAACAAGGTTTTTCCTCCATCGGAGAGCTCGATTTGGAGAGCTTAGAGGATGCCTGAAGAACACGTTTATAACGGGGCTTCTGGCCAATGCAAGGGGGCCTCCCTTTGTAACCCTGAGATGCTTTTGGAAAAACACCGTGCTTACACAGTTCTCGGAATTCATACTTGACCTCTTGCTCCCTGAAGCAGCACCTGGACTTCACCTCTCGAGGGAGAAATAGGCAGTCACCCTCCGAAGACTGCTAGGCCTTTGCAAGATGTACCATGACGTAGGCGAACTAAGGCGTTCAGTGGCTCGCGCAATTCACTTCCGGAGGAACACTGGCTTTCCAAAGTGCTTTCAGCGAAGGGGTACAGTATGTGACATGGGTCTCCTTTGGCTTCCCGGGAACTTCAGCTACATGAGCTGTGTTGCAACCGTGAAAAGGGGGCTGGACGAGAAAAGCGAAATCCGTCCCGTTGGCAAGCCGGAGAGCTGCGTGCTCAGAGCTGCCTGAAAACAAGTCCTGCTGCCCGTCTTGTAATCACCGTAGGAGTTCCCTGGGAGGCAAAGTGAGGAAGAGTGTGTTTTCTCGAAAGAACGAGGGGGTGTAGTATGCAGTTCCTCACTAGGAGCTCATCCCAACGCCGTCTTGGCTAGTGGTTAGGCAACCTGCCCCCATGCCGCCAAAGGAAGTTCTAGGTGTGCCGTGAAAAGTGTTGCAGTGCAGATCTTTCTGAGAAGCCTTAGTGAAGGTACTGCTTTAACACTGGTAGGCCTCTCAGGACTGCAGGCTCTCTCACGCCTGGACCCAGGTCAAGGAAGAACACGTTGTAACCAAAGTGTCAACTGCGTCTTCTGAGTAACCTACAGCCACATGGGTGGTTGGCCTCCACTCTGTGCATGCAGAGGGCAGGGCAACACATGGCTTACTCCGGCGGAGAGCAAGACCTCCAAATCTGGAAAGCAGTCTTGGTAACAGAGTGGGAGACGGTGTCACGTGCAATGGCTGTCAGACTCCCGGCTTAGCTATTAGCTGCACTGAATCATATCCGGCGAGTAACATGGATTCGACGAAGTCAAAGCTGACGACCCTTCACCTCCAGCAGAAATGTGACTTGACAACCAGCCTGACATGATGGACAGCTTTCCCGAAGCAGTGCTGGGAGATTGAAAGTTCCAAAGTCGACAACACCTGACTAAAGCGCTATCTTGGCTAGGCACGTCCCCTTGCGCAGAACCTCTGCTTCCAAAAGGCTCCTCACAGGAGCGCCTGGTGTGTCGCATGGCTCTCTTGTAGCTGAGCAGAAGGTGCTGCTCCACAGGCTGGGTTTGCACGTAGAAACTGGATCCTGAGGGCTAAAGCATTTTTGGCCGCTTTGGAACAGGAAGCTTGGGGCCAGAAAACTGAAGGAAATGACCGGGAGTAGGGATGGGCGGGCGCCCAACTTGGGCACCCCGCAGGAACTTCTCAGGAGGAAGAGTGAGTTTTCTCGAAAGAAAGAGTGTGCCTGCCACTCCTTGCCAGGAGGTCATGCAGCAGACTACTTCAGCTAAGGCGAATGTCGGCTGAGCGGCATGCTCAAAGTAGGGGGCAGTGTTTCCAACAGCAAACTTGGTGGTCACAAGTAGACCCGAGGCTTTCACCAGTGAAGTGTTGTAACAGTGGTGTGCCTTTTCCATATCTGAGGACGCTCGCGACGGCAACATTTTCGGAGACAAATCACTGGCTACCGAATGTGTCATCTGTGCCTTCTGAGCAACGTCATGCCTCATGATGGTCTTTGGGCCCTGCTGTTGGTATGCAGAAGCCCAGGCAACAATGTGCTTCCTCCGTGGGTAGCCAGGTATCCACAGCTTAGAAGAATCCTCAGAAAGAGTTTTCTCCCTGGTCTGCTGTGCAACGCAAGGGGACCCCAGTTGGTAAACCTGAGCTGCACTGGAACAAACACCTCCATGGCAAGTGTTCTCAGAATCCACAGCTGACGTCTTCCCTTCGCAAGCAGCTCGTCGACTTCAGATCCAGCTGGAGACATGTGCTCTCAGCCTTTGAAGGCTGTTAGGCCTTTGCAAGATCCACGGTGAGGTAGGCGACACTAAGGCGTTCACTGGCTCACGCCATTCACCTCAGGAGGACTCCTGCTTGCCAAAGTGTTTTCATGGAAGGGCCCATGTGTGTGGCATGTGTCTATGTGGCCTGCTTGTGAACTTCAGGTACATGAGCTAGGTGTCAACCATAAAAGTGGAGGGGGACGGGAACGGCACAATTTGCCCCGGTGACAAACCGGAGAGCTGCGTCCTCAGAGCTGCCTGAGAAACAGTCCTGTTGCCAATCTTATATTCATCCCTGGATTACCCTGAGAGGCAACCTGAGGCAGAGTGAATTTTCTTGAACGGAGCGGAGTGCGTGCAGTTCCTTGCTAGGTTCTCATCCCAAAGCCTTCTTGGCCAGTGGTAAGGAAACTTGCCCGCGTGTTGCAAGGAAGGTCCATGTTTTCGACGATGAGTGCATAATGAAAGGCCCTGCAGTCGCCAACCTTCTCAACCCTGCGGGAATACCCGGGGAGGAACGGAGACTTTGCCCAAGGAAAGAGAATGCTGGCAACTGCTTGCTAGGAATACATACAGCAGAGGTGTTTATCTAGGGCGTAAGTCAGCCGAGCGCCAGACTCAAGGTAAGGTGCTGTGTTTCTTTCCACCAGAACAGTCACAGTCAGCAGTTTCAAAGAGGCCTTCCCGACTGAACTGCTGTAAATGCTGATGTGCCTTTTAAGACTCTGACAGGATGAGGATACGAGCGTCTGCACCGTCTTCCGAGGAAGGTCACTGTGGAGCAGAAGTGGCATCTGTGCCTGCTGAGCAACACCCAGCCACAAGGGTCTTTGGTCTCTACTGTTTTCTTTGCAGGAGGCTGGGCAACAACGTTTTTCCTCCATCGGAGAGCTCGATTTGGAGAGCTTAGAGGATGCCTGAAGAACACGTTTATAACGGGGCTTCTGGCCAATGCAAGGGGGCCTCCCTTTGTAACCCTGAGATGCTTTTGGAAAAACACCGTGCTTACACAGTTCTCGGAATTCATACTTGACCTCTTGCTCCCTGAAGCAGCACCTGGACTTCACCTCTCGAGGGAGAAATAGGCAGTCACCCTCCGAAGACTGCTAGGCCTTTGCAAGATGTACCATGACCTAGGCAAAATGAAGGCATTCACTGGCTCGCGCAATTCACTTCCGGAGGAACACTGGCTTTCCAAAGTGCTTTCCGCGAAGGGGTACAGTATGTGACATGGGTCTCCTTTGGCTTCCCTGGAACTTCAGCTACATGAGCTGTGTTGCAACCGTGAAAACGGGGCTGGACGAGAAAAGCGAAATCCGTCCCGTTGGCAAGCCGGAGAGCTGCGTGCTCAGAGCTGCCTGAAAACAAGTCCTGCTGCCCGTCTTGTAATCACCGTAGGAGTTCCCTGGGAGGCAAAGTGAGGAAGAGTGAGTTTTCTCGAAAGAACGAGGGGGTGTATGCAGTTCCCACTAGGAGCTCATCCCAACGCCGTCTTGGCTAGTGGTTAGGCAACCTGGCCCCATGCCGCCAAAGGAAGTTCTAGGTGTGCCGTGAAAAGTGTTGCAGTGCAGATCTTTCTGAGAAGCCTTAGTGAAGGTACTGCTTTAACACTGGTAGGCCTCTCAGGACTGCAGGCTCTCTCACGCCTGGACCCAGGTCAAGGAAGAACAAGTTGTAGCCAAAGTGTCAACTGCGTCTTCTGAGTAACCTACAGCCACATGGGTGGTTGGCCTCCACTCTGTGCATGCAGAGGGCAGGGCAACACATGGCTTACCTCGGCGGAGAGCAAGACCTCCAACTCTGGAAAGCAGTCTTGGTAACAGAGTGGGAGACGGTGTCACGTGCAATGGCTGTCAGACTCCCGGCTTAGCTATTAGCTGCACTGAATCATATCCGGCGAGTAACATGGATTCGACGAAGTCAAAGCTGACGACCCTTCACCTCCAGCAGAAATGTGACTTGACAACCAGCCTGACATGATGGACAGCTTTCCCGAAGCAGTGCTGGGAGATTGAATGTTCCAAAGTCGACAACACCTGACTAAAGCGCTATCTTGGCTAGGCACGTCCCCTTGCGCAGAACCTCTGCTTCCAAAAGGCTCCTCACAGGAGCGCCTGGTGTGTCGCATGGCTCTCTTGTAGCTGAGCAGAAGGTGCTGCTCCACAGGCTGGGTTTGCACGTAGAAACTGGATCCTGAGGGCTAAAGCATTTTTGGCCCCTTTGGAACAGGAAGCTTGGGGCCAGAAAACTGAAGGAAATGACCGGGAGTAGGGATGGGCGGGCGCCCAACTTGGGCACCCCGCAGGAACTTCTCAGGAGGAAGAGTGAGTTTTCTCGAAAGAAAGAGTGTGCCTGCCACTCCTTGCCAGGAGGTCATGCAGCAGACTACTTCAGCTAAGGCGAATGTCGGCTGAGCGGCATGCTCAAAGTAGGGGGCAGTGTTTCCAACAGCAAACTTGGTGGTCACAAGTAGACCCGAGGCTTTCACCAGTGAAGTGTTGTAACAGTGGTGTGCCTTTTCCATATCTGAGGACGCTCGCGACGGCAACATTTTCGGAGACAAATCACTGGCTACCGAATGTGTCATCTGTGCCTTCTGAGCAACGTCATGCCTCATGATGGTCTTTGGGCCCTGCTGTTGGTATGCAGAAGCCCAGGCAACAATGTGCTTCCTCCGTGGGTAGCCAGGTATCCACAGCTTAGAAGAATCCTCAGAAAGAGTTTTCTCCCTGGTCTGCTGTGCAACGCAAGGGGACCCCAGTTGGTAAACCTGAGCTGCACTGGAACAAACACCTCCATGGCAAGTGTTCTCAGAATCCACAGCTGACGTCTTCCCTTCGCAAGCAGCTCGTCGACTTCAGATCTAGCTGGAGACATGTGCTCTCAGCCTTTGAAGGCTGTTAGGCCTTTGCAAGATCCACGGTGAAGTAGGCGACACTAAGGCGTTCACTGGCTAACGCCATTCACCTCAGGAGGACTCCTGCTTGCCAAAGTGTTTTCATGGAAGGGCCCATGTGTGTGGCATGTGTCTATGTGGCCTGCTTGTGAACTTCAGGTACATGAGCTAGGTGTCAACCATAAAAGTGGAGGGGGACGGGAACGGCACAATTTGCCCCGGTGACAAACCGGAGAGCTGCGTCCTCAGAGCTGCCTGAGAAACAGTCCTGTTGCCAATCTTATATTCATCCCTGGATTACCCTGAGAGGCAACCTGAGGCAGAGTGAATTTTCTTGAACGGAGCGGAGTGCGTGCAGTTCCTTGCTAGGTTCTCATCCCAAAGCCTTCTTGGCCAGTGGTAAGGAAACTTGCCCGCGTGTTGCAAGGAAGGTCCATGTTTTCGACGATGAGTGCATAATGAAAGGCCCTGCAGTCACCAACCTTCTCAACCCTGCGGGAATACCCGGGGAGGAACGGAGACTTTGCCCAAGGAAAGAGAATGCTGGCAACTGCTTGCTAGGAATACATACAGCAGAGGTGTTTATCTAGGGCGTAAGTCAGGCGAGCGCCAGACTCAAGGTAAGGTGCTGTGTTACTTTCCACCAGCACAGTCACAGTCAGCAGTTTCAAAGAGGCCTTCCCGACTGAACTGCTGTAAATGCTGATGTGCCTTTTAAGACTCTGACAGGATGAGGATACGAGCGTCTGCACCGTCTTCCGAGGAAGGTCACTGTGGAGCAGAAGTGGCATCTGTGCCTGCTGAGCAACACCCAGCCACAAGGGTCTTTGGTCTCTACTGTTTTCTTTGCAGGAGGCTGGGCAACAACGTTTTTCCTCCATCGGAGAGCTCGATTTGGAGAGCTTAGAGGATGCCTGAAGAACACGTTTATAACGGGGCTTCTGGCCAATGCAAGGGGGCCTCCCTTTGTAACCCTGAGATGCTTTTGGAAAAACACCGTGCTTACACAGTTCTCGGAATTCATACTTGACCTCTTGCTCCCTGAAGCAGCACCTGGACTTCACCTCTCGAGGGAGAAATAGGCAGTCACCCTCCGAAGACTGCTAGGCCTTTGCAAGATGTACCATGACCTAGGCAAAATGAAGGCATTCACTGGCTCGCGCAATTCACTTCCGGAGGAACACTGGCTTTCCAAAGTGCTTTCCGCGAAGGGGTACAGTATGTGACATGGGTCTCCTTTGGCTTCCCTGGAACTTCAGCTACATGAGCTGTGTTGCAACTGTGAAAAGGGGGCTGGACGAGAAAAGCGAAATCCGTCCCGTTGGCAAGCCGGAGAGCTGCGTGCTCAGAGCTGCCTGGAAAAAAGTCCTGCTGCCCGTCGTGTAATCACCGTAGGTGTTTCCTGGAAGGCAAAGTGAGGAAGAGTGAGTTTTCTTGAAAGAACGAGGGGGTGTATGCAGTTCCTCACTAGGAGCTCATCCCAACGCCGTCTTGGCTAGTGGTTAGGCAACCTGCCCCCATGCCGCCAAAGGAAGTTCTAGGTGTGCCGTGAAAAGTGTTGCAGTGCAGATCTTTCTGAGAAGCCTTAGTGAAGGTACTGCTTTAACACTGGTAGGCCTCTCAGGACTGCAGGCTCTCTCACGCCTGGACCCAGGTCAAGGAAGAACACGTTGTAACCAAAGTGTCAACTGCGTCTTCTGAGTAACCTACAGCCACATGGGTGGTTGGCCTCCACTCTGTGCATGCAGAGGGCAGGGCAACACATGGCTTACTCCGGCGGAGAGCAAGACCTCCAACTCTGGAAAGCAGTCTTGGTAACAGAGTGGGAGACGGTGTCACGTGCAATGGCTGTCAGACTCCCGGCTTAGCTATTAGCTGCACTGAATCATATCCGGCGAGTAACATGGATTCGACGAAGTCAAAGCTGACGACCCTTCACCTCCAGCAGAAATGTGACTTGACAACCAGCCTGACATGATGGACAGCTTTCCCGAAGCAGTGCTGGGAGATTGAAAGTTCCAAAGTCGACAACACCTGACTAAAGCGCTATCTTGGCTAGGCACGTCCCCTTGCGCAGAACCTCTGCTTCCAAAAGGCTCCTCACAGGAGCGCCTGGTGTGTCGCATGGCTCTCTTGTAGCTGAGCAGAAGGTGCTGCTCCACAGGCTGGGTTTGCACGTAGAAACTGGATCCTGAGGGCTAAAGCATTTTTGGCCCCTTTGGAACAGGAAGCTTGGGGCCAGAAAACTGAAGGAAAAGACCGGGAGTAGGGATGGGCGGGCGCCCAACTTGGGCACCCCGCAGGAACTTCTCAGGAGGAAGAGTGAGTTTTCTCGAAAGAAAGAGTGTGCCTGCCACTCCTTGCCAGGAGGTCATGCAGCAGACTACTTCAGCTAAGGCGAATGTCGGCTGAGCGGCATGCTCAAAGTAGGGGGCAGTGTTTCCAACAGCAAACTTGGTGGTCACAAGTAGACCCGAGGCTTTCACCAGTGAAGTGTTGTAACAGTGGTGTGCCTTTTCCATATCTGAGGACGCTCACGACGGCAACATTTTCGGAGACAAATCACTGGCTACCGAATGTGTCATCTGTGCCTTCTGAGCAACGTCATGCCTCATGATGGTCTTTGGGCCCTGCTGTTGGTATGCAGAAGCCCAGGCAACAATGTGCTTCCTCCGTGGGTAGCCAGGTATCCACAGCTTAGAAGAATCCTCAGAAAGAGTTTTCTCCCTGGTCTGCTGTGCAACGCAAGGGGACCCCAGTTGGTAAACCTGAGCTGCACTGGAACAAACACCTCCATGGCAAGTGTTCTCAGAATCCACAGCTGACGTCTTCCCTTCGCAAGCAGCTCGTCGACTTCAGATCCAGCTGGAGACATGTGCTCTCAGCCTTTGAAGGCTGTTAGGCCTTTGCAAGATCCACGGTGAGGTAGGCGACACTAAGGCGTTCACTGGCTCACGCCATTCACCTCAGGAGGACTCCTGCTTGCCAAAGTGTTTTCATGGAAGGGCCCATGTGTGTGGCATGTGTCTATGTGGCCTGCTTGTGAACTTCAGGTACATGAGCTAGGTGTCAACCATAAAAGTGGAGGGGGACGGGAACGGCACAATTTTCCCCGGTGACAAACCGGAGAGCTGCGTCCTCAGAGCTGCCTGAGAAACAGTCCTGTTGCCAATCTTATATTCATCCCTGGATTACCCTGAGAGGCAACCTGAGGCAGAGTGAATTTTCTTGAACGGAGCGGAGTGCGTGCAGTTCCTTGCTAGGTTCTCATTCCAAAGCCTTCTTGGCCAGTGGTAAGGAAACTTGCCCGCGTGTTGCAAGGAAGGTCCATGTTTTCGACGATGAGTGCATAATGAAAGGCCCTGCAGTCGCCAACCTTCTCAACCCTGCGGGAATACCCGGGGAGGAACGGAGACTTTGCCCAAGGAAAGAGAATGCTGGCAACTGCTTGCTAGGAATACATACAGCAGAGGTGTTTATCTAGGGCGTAAGTCAGGCGAGCGCCAGACTCAAGGTAAGGTGCTGTGTTACTTTCCACCAGCACAGTCACAGTCAGCAGTTTCAAAGAGGCCTTCCCGACTGAACTGCTGTAAATGCTGATGTGCCTTTTAAGACTCTGACAGGATGAGGATACGAGCGTCTGCACCGTCTTCCGAGGAAGGTCACTGTGGAGCAGAAGTGGCATCTGTGCCTGCTGAGCAACACCCAGCCACAAGGGTCTTTGGTCTCTACTGTTTTCTTTGCAGGAGGCTGGGCAACAACGTTTTTCCTCCATCGGAGAGCTCGATTTGGAGAGCTTAGAGGATGCCTGAAGAACACGTTTATAACGGGGCTTCTGGCCAATGCAAGGGGGCCTCCCTTTGTAACCCTGAGATGCTTTTGGAAAAACACCGTGCTTACACAGTTCTCGGAATTCATACTTGACCTCTTGCTCCCTGAAGCAGCACCTGGACTTCACCTCTCGAGGGAGAAATAGGCAGTCACCCTCCGAAGACTGCTAGGCCTTTGCAAGATGTAACATGACCTAGGCAAAATGAAGGCATTCACTGGCTCGCGCAATTCACTTCCGGAGGAACACTGGCTTTCCAAAGTGCTTTCCGCGAAGGGGTACAGTATGTGACATGGGTCTCCTTTGGCTTCCCTGGAACTTCAGCTACATGAGCTGTGTTGCAACTGTGAAAAGGGGGCTGGACGAGAAAAGTGAAATCCGTCCCGTTGGCAAGCCGGAGAGCTGCGTGCTCAGAGCTGCCTGGAAAAAAGTCCTGCTGCCCGTTGTGTAATCACCGTAGGTGTTTCCTGGAAGGCAAAGTGAGGAAGAGTGAGTTTTCTTGAAAGAACGAGGGGGTGTATGCAGTTCCTCACTAGGAGCTCATCCCAACGCCGTCTTGGCTAGTGGTTAGGCAACCTGCCCCCATGCCGCCAAAGGAAGTTCTAGGTGTGCCGTGAAAAGTGTTGCAGTGCAGATCTTTCTGAGAAGCCTTAGTGAAGGTACTGCTTTAACACTGGTAGGCCTCTCAGGACTGCAGGCTCTCTCACGCCTGGACCCAGGTCAAGGAAGAACACGTTGTAACCAAAGTGTCAACTGCGTGTTCTGAGTAACCTACAGCCACATGGGTGGTTGGCCTCCACTCTGTGCATGCAGAGGGCAGGGCAACACATGGCTTACTCCGGCGGAGAGCAAGACCTCCAACTCTGGAAAGCAGTCTTGGTAACAGAGTGGGAGACGGTGTCACGTGCAATGGCTGTCAGACTCCCGGCTTAGCTATTAGCTGCACTGAATCATATCCGGCGAGTAACATGGATTCGACGAAGTCAAAGCTGACGACCCTTCACCTCCAGCAGAAATGTGACTTGACAACCAGCCTGACATGATGGACAGCTTTCCCGAAGCAGTGCTGGGAGATTGAAAGTTCCAAAGTCGACAACACCTGACTAAAGCGCTATCTTGGCTAGGCACGTCCCCTTGCGCAGAACCTCTGCTTCCAAAAGGCTCCTCACAGGAGCGCCTGGTGTGTCGCATGGCTCTCTTGTAGCTGAGCAGAAGGTGCTGCTCCACAGGCTGGGTTTGCACGTAGAAACTGGATCCTGAGGGCTAAAGCATTATTGGCCCCTTTGGAACAGGAGGTTTGGGGCCAGAAAACTGAAGGAAAAGACCCGGAGTAGGGGTGGGCGGGCGCCCAACGTGGGCACCCCGCAGGAACTCCTCGGGAGGAAGAGTGAGTTTTCTCGAAAGAAACAGTGTGCCTGCCACTCCTTGCCAGGAGGTCATGCAGCAGACTACTTCAGCTAAGTCGAATGTCGGCTGAGCGGCATGCTCAAAGTAGGGGGCAGTGTTTCCAACAGCAAACTTGGTGGTCACAAGTAGACCCGAGGCTTTCACCAGTGAAGTGTTGTAACAGTGGTGTGCCTTTTCCATATCTGAGGACGCTCGCGACGGCAACATTTTCGGAGACAAATCACTGGCTACCGAATGTGTCATCTGTGCCTTCTGAGCAACGTCATGCCTCATGATGGTCTTTGGGCCCTGCTGTTGGTATGCAGAAGCCCAGGCAACAATGTGCTTCCTCCGTGGGTAGCCAGGTATCCACAGCTTAGAAGAATCCTCAGGAAGAGTTTTCTCCCTGGTCTGCTGTGCAACGCAAGGGGACCCCAGTTGGTAAACCTGAGCTGCACTGGAACAAACACCTCCATGGCAAGTGTTCTCAGAATCCACAGCTGACGTCTTCCCTTCGCAAGCAGCTCGTCGACTTCAGATCCAGCTGGAGACATGTGCTCTCAGCCTTTGAAGGCTGTTAGGCCTTTGCAAGATCCACGGTGAGGTAGGCGACACTAAGGCGTTCACTGGCTCACGCCATTCACCTCAGGAGGACTCCTGCTTGCCAAAGTGTTTTCATGGAAGGGCCCATGTGTGTGGCATGTGTCTATGTGGCCTGCTTGTGAACTTCAGGTACATGAGCTAGGTGTCAACCATAAAAGTGGAGGGGGACGGGAACGGCACAATTTGCCCCGGTGACAAACCGGAGAGCTGCGTCCTCAGAGCTGCCTGAGAAACAGTCCTGTTGCCAATCTTATATTCATCCCTGGATTACCCTGAGAGGCAACCTGAGGCAGAGTGAATTTTCTTGAACGGAGCGGAGTGCGTGCAGTTCCTTGCTAGGTTCTCATTCCAAAGCCTTCTTGGCCAGTGGTAAGGAAACTTGCCCGCGTGTTGCAAGGAAGGTCCATGTTTTCGACGATGAGTGCATAATGAAAGGCCCTGCAGTCGCCAACCTTCTCAACCCTGCGGGAATACCCGGGGAGGAACGGAGACTTTGCCCAAGGAAAGAGAATGCTGGCAACTGCTTGCTAGGAATACATACAGCAGAGGTGTTTATCTAGGGCGTAAGTCAGGCGAGCGCCAGACTCAAGGTAAGGTGCTGTGTTACTTTCCACCAGCACAGTCACAGTCAGCAGTTTCAAAGAGGCCTTCCTGACTGAACTGCTGTAAATGCTGATGTGCCTTTTAAGACTCTGACAGGATGAGGATACGAGCGTCTGCACCGTCTTCCGAGGAAGGTCACTGTGGAGCAGAAGTGGCATCTGTGCCTGCTGAGCAACACCCAGCCACAAGGGTCTTTGGTCTCTACTGTTTTCTTTGCAGGAGGCTGGGCAACAACGTTTTTCCTCCATCGGAGAGCTCGATTTGGAGAGCTTAGAGGATGCCTGAAGAACACGTTTATAACGGGGCTTCTGGCCAATGCAAGGGGGCCTCCCTTTGTAACCCTGAGATGCTTTTGGAAAAACACCGTGCTTACACAGTTCTCGGAATTCATACTTGACCTCTTGCTCCCTGAAGCAGCACCTGGACTTCACCTCTCGAGGGAGAAATAGGCAGTCACCCTCCGAAGACTGCTAGGCCTTTGCAAGATGTAACATGACCTAGGCAAAATGAAGGCATTCACTGGCTCGCGCAATTCACTTCCGGAGGAACACTGGCTTTCCAAAGTGCTTTCCGCGAAGGGGTACAGTATGTGACATGGGTCTCCTTTGGCTTCCCTGGAACTTCAGCTACATGAGCTGTGTTGCAACCGTGAAAACGGGGCTGGACGAGAAAAGCGAAATCCGTCCCGTTGGCAAGCCGGAGAGCTGCGTGCTCAGAGCTGCCTGAAAACAAGTCCTGCTGCCCGTCTTGTAATCACCGTAGGAGTTCCCTGGGAGGCAAAGTGAGGAAGAGTGAGTTTTCTCGAAAGAACGAGGGGGTGTATGCAGTTCCCACTAGGAGCTCATCCCAACGCCGTCTTGGCTAGTGGTTAGGCAACCTGGCCCCATGCCGCCAAAGGAAGTTCTAGGTGTGCCGTGAAAAGTGTTGCAGTGCAGATCTTTCTGAGAAGCCTTAGTGAAGGTACTGCTTTAACACTGGTAGGCCTCTCAGGACTGCAGGCTCTCTCACGCCTGGACCCAGGTCAAGGAAGAACAAGTTGTAGCCAAAGTGTCAACTGCGTCTTCTGAGTAACCTACAGCCACATGGGTGGTTGGCCTCCACTCTGTGCATGCAGAGGGCAGGGCAACACATGGCTTACCTCGGCGGAGAGCAAGACCTCCAACTCTGGAAAGCAGTCTTGGTAACAGAGTGGGAGACGGTGTCACGTGCAATGGCTGTCAGACTCCCGGCTTAGCTATTAGCTGCACTGAATCATATCCGGCGAGTAACATGGATTCGACGAAGTCAAAGCTGACGACCCTTCACCTCCAGCAGAAATGTGACTTGACAACCAGCCTGACATGATGGACAGCTTTCCCGAAGCAGTGCTGGGAGATTGAAAGTTCCAAAGTCGACAACACCTGACTAAAGCGCTATCTTGGCTAGGCACGTCCCCTTGCGCAGAACCTCTGCTTCCAAAAGGCTCCTCACAGGAGCGCCTGGTGTGTCGCATGGCTCTCTTGTAGCTGAGCAGAAGGTGCTGCTCCACAGGCTGGGTTTGCACGTAGAAACTGGATCCTGAGGGCTAAAGCATTTTTGGCCCCTTTGGAACAGGAAGCTTGGGGCCAGAAAACTGAAGGAAATGACCGGGAGTAGGGATGGGCGGGCGCCCAACTTGGGCACCCCGCAGGAACTTCTCAGGAGGAAGAGTGAGTTTTCTCGAAAGAAAGAGTGTGCCTGCCACTCCTTGCCAGGAGGTCATGCAGCAGACTACTTCAGCTAAGGCGAATGTCGGCTGAGCGGCATGCTCAAAGTAGGGGGCAGTGTTTCCAACAGCAAACTTGGTGGTCACAAGTAGACCCGAGGCTTTCACCAGTGAAGTGTTGTAACAGTGGTGTGCCTTTTCCATATCTGAGGACGCTCGCGACGGCAACATTTTCGGAGACAAATCACTGGCTACCGAATGTGTCATCTGTGCCTTCTGAGCAACGTCATGCCTCATGATGGTCTTTGGGCCCTGCTGTTGGTATGCAGAAGCCCAGGCAACAATGTGCTTCCTCCGTGGGTAGCCAGGTATCCACAGCTTAGAAGAATCCTCAGAAAGAGTTTTCTCCCTGGTCTGCTGTGCAACGCAAGGGGACCCCAGTTGGTAAACCTGAGCTGCACTGGAACAAACACCTCCATGGCAAGTGTTCTCAGAATCCACAGCTGACGTCTTCCCTTCGCAAGCAGCTCGTCGACTTCAGATCTAGCTGGAGACATGTGCTCTCAGCCTTTGAAGGCTGTTAGGCCTTTGCAAGATCCACGGTGAAGTAGGCGACACTAAGGCGTTCACTGGCTAACGCCATTCACCTCAGGAGGACTCCTGCTTGCCAAAGTGTTTTCATGGAAGGGCCCATGTGTGTGGCATGTGTCTATGTGGCCTGCTTGTGAACTTCAGGTACATGAGCTAGGTGTCAACCATAAAAGTGGAGGGGGACGGGAACGGCACAATTTGCCCCGGTGACAAACCGGAGAGCTGCGTCCTCAGAGCTGCCTGAGAAACAGTCCTGTTGCCAATCTTATATTCATCCCTGGATTACCCTGAGAGGCAACCTGAGGCAGAGTGAATTTTCTTGAACGGAGCGGAGTGCGTGCAGTTCCTTGCTAGGTTCTCATCCCAAAGCCTTCTTGGCCAGTGGTAAGGAAACTTGCCCGCGTGTTGCAAGGAAGGTCCATGTTTTCGACGATGAGTGCATAATGAAAGGCCCTGCAGTCACCAACCTTCTCAACCCTGCGGGAATACCCGGGGAGGAACGGAGACTTTGCCCAAGGAAAGAGAATGCTGGCAACTGCTTGCTAGGAATACATACAGCAGAGGTGTTTATCTAGGGCGTAAGTCAGGCGAGCGCCAGACTCAAGGTAAGGTGCTGTGTTACTTTCCACCAGCACAGTCACAGTCAGCAGTTTCAAAGAGGCCTTCCCGACTGAACTGCTGTAAATGCTGATGTGCCTTTTAAGACTCTGACAGGATGAGGATACGAGCGTCTGCACCGTCTTCCGAGGAAGGTCACTGTGGAGCAGAAGTGGCATCTGTGCCTGCTGAGCAACACCCAGCCACAAGGGTCTTTGGTCTCTACTGTTTTCTTTGCAGGAGGCTGGGCAACAACGTTTTTCCTCCATCGGAGAGCTCGATTTGGAGAGCTTAGAGGATGCCTGAAGAACACGTTTATAACGGGGCTTCTGGCCAATGCAAGGGGGCCTCCCTTTGTAACCCTGAGATGCTTTTGGAAAAACACCGTGCTTACACAGTTCTCGGAATTCATACTTGACCTCTTGCTCCCTGAAGCAGCACCTGGACTTCACCTCTCGAGGGAGAAATAGGCAGTCACCCTCCGAAGACTGCTAGGCCTTTGCAAGATGTACCATGACCTAGGCAAAATGAAGGCATTCACTGGCTCGCGCAATTCACTTCCGGAGGAACACTGGCTTTCCAAAGTGCTTTCCGCGAAGGGGTACAGTATGTGACATGGGTCTCCTTTGGCTTCCCTGGAACTTCAGCTACATGAGCTGTGTTGCAACTGTGAAAAGGGGGCTGGACGAGAAAAGCGAAATCCGTCCCGTTGGCAAGCCGGAGAGCTGCGTGCTCAGAGCTGCCTGGAAAAAAGTCCTGCTGCCCGTCGTGTAATCACCGTAGGTGTTTCCTGGAAGGCAAAGTGAGGAAGAGTGAGTTTTCTTGAAAGAACGAGGGGGTGTATGCAGTTCCTCACTAGGAGCTCATCCCAACGCCGTCTTGGCTAGTGGTTAGGCAACCTGCCCCCATGCCGCCAAAGGAAGTTCTAGGTGTGCCGTGAAAAGTGTTGCAGTGCAGATCTTTCTGAGAAGCCTTAGTGAAGGTACTGCTTTAACACTGGTAGGCCTCTCAGGACTGCAGGCTCTCTCACGCCTGGACCCAGGTCAAGGAAGAACACGTTGTAACCAAAGTGTCAACTGCGTCTTCTGAGTAACCTACAGCCACATGGGTGGTTGGCCTCCACTCTGTGCATGCAGAGGGCAGGGCAACACATGGCTTACTCCGGCGGAGAGCAAGACCTCCAACTCTGGAAAGCAGTCTTGGTAACAGAGTGGGAGACGGTGTCACGTGCAATGGCTGTCAGACTCCCGGCTTAGCTATTAGCTGCACTGAATCATATCCGGCGAGTAACATGGATTCGACGAAGTCAAAGCTGACGACCCTTCACCTCCAGCAGAAATGTGACTTGACAACCAGCCTGACATGATGGACAGCTTTCCCGAAGCAGTGCTGGGAGATTGAAAGTTCCAAAGTCGACAACACCTGACTAAAGCGCTATCTTGGCTAGGCACGTCCCCTTGCGCAGAACCTCTGCTTCCAAAAGGCTCCTCACAGGAGCGCCTGGTGTGTCGCATGGCTCTCTTGTAGCTGAGCAGAAGGTGCTGCTCCACAGGCTGGGTTTGCACGTAGAAACTGGATCCTGAGGGCTAAAGCATTTTTGGCCCCTTTGGAACAGGAAGCTTGGGGCCAGAAAACTGAAGGAAAAGACCGGGAGTAGGGATGGGCGGGCGCCCAACTTGGGCACCCCGCAGGAACTTCTCAGGAGGAAGAGTGAGTTTTCTCGAAAGAAAGAGTGTGCCTGCCACTCCTTGCCAGGAGGTCATGCAGCAGACTACTTCAGCTAAGGCGAATGTCGGCTGAGCGGCATGCTCAAAGTAGGGGGCAGTGTTTCCAACAGCAAACTTGGTGGTCACAAGTAGACCCGAGGCTTTCACCAGTGAAGTGTTGTAACAGTGGTGTGCCTTTTCCATATCTGAGGACGCTCACGACGGCAACATTTTCGGAGACAAATCACTGGCTACCGAATGTGTCATCTGTGCCTTCTGAGCAACGTCATGCCTCATGATGGTCTTTGGGCCCTGCTGTTGGTATGCAGAAGCCCAGGCAACAATGTGCTTCCTCCGTGGGTAGCCAGGTATCCACAGCTTAGAAGAATCCTCAGAAAGAGTTTTCTCCCTGGTCTGCTGTGCAACGCAAGGGGACCCCAGTTGGTAAACCTGAGCTGCACTGGAACAAACACCTCCATGGCAAGTGTTCTCAGAATCCACAGCTGACGTCTTCCCTTCGCAAGCAGCTCGTCGACTTCAGATCCAGCTGGAGACATGTGCTCTCAGCCTTTGAAGGCTGTTAGGCCTTTGCAAGATCCACGGTGAGGTAGGCGACACTAAGGCGTTCACTGGCTCACGCCATTCACCTCAGGAGGACTCCTGCTTGCCAAAGTGTTTTCATGGAAGGGCCCATGTGTGTGGCATGTGTCTATGTGGCCTGCTTGTGAACTTCAGGTACATGAGCTAGGTGTCAACCATAAAAGTGGAGGGGGACGGGAACGGCACAATTTTCCCCGGTGACAAACCGGAGAGCTGCGTCCTCAGAGCTGCCTGAGAAACAGTCCTGTTGCCAATCTTATATTCATCCCTGGATTACCCTGAGAGGCAACCTGAGGCAGAGTGAATTTTCTTGAACGGAGCGGAGTGCGTGCAGTTCCTTGCTAGGTTCTCATTCCAAAGCCTTCTTGGCCAGTGGTAAGGAAACTTGCCCGCGTGTTGCAAGGAAGGTCCATGTTTTCGACGATGAGTGCATAATGAAAGGCCCTGCAGTCGCCAACCTTCTCAACCCTGCGGGAATACCCGGGGAGGAACGGAGACTTTGCCCAAGGAAAGAGAATGCTGGCAACTGCTTGCTAGGAATACATACAGCAGAGGTGTTTATCTAGGGCGTAAGTCAGGCGAGCGCCAGACTCAAGGTAAGGTGCTGTGTTACTTTCCACCAGCACAGTCACAGTCAGCAGTTTCAAAGAGGCCTTCCCGACTGAACTGCTGTAAATGCTGATGTGCCTTTTAAGACTCTGACAGGATGAGGATACGAGCGTCTGCACCGTCTTCCGAGGAAGGTCACTGTGGAGCAGAAGTGGCATCTGTGCCTGCTGAGCAACACCCAGCCACAAGGGTCTTTGGTCTCTACTGTTTTCTTTGCAGGAGGCTGGGCAACAACGTTTTTCCTCCATCGGAGAGCTCGATTTGGAGAGCTTAGAGGATGCCTGAAGAACACGTTTATAACGGGGCTTCTGGCCAATGCAAGGGGGCCTCCCTTTGTAACCCTGAGATGCTTTTGGAAAAACACCGTGCTTACACAGTTCTCGGAATTCATACTTGACCTCTTGCTCCCTGAAGCAGCACCTGGACTTCACCTCTCGAGGGAGAAATAGGCAGTCACCCTCCGAAGACTGCTAGGCCTTTGCAAGATGTAACATGACCTAGGCAAAATGAAGGCATTCACTGGCTCGCGCAATTCACTTCCGGAGGAACACTGGCTTTCCAAAGTGCTTTCCGCGAAGGGGTACAGTATGTGACATGGGTCTCCTTTGGCTTCCCTGGAACTTCAGCTACATGAGCTGTGTTGCAACTGTGAAAAGGGGGCTGGACGAGAAAAGTGAAATCCGTCCCGTTGGCAAGCCGGAGAGCTGCGTGCTCAGAGCTGCCTGGAAAAAAGTCCTGCTGCCCGTTGTGTAATCACCGTAGGTGTTTCCTGGAAGGCAAAGTGAGGAAGAGTGAGTTTTCTTGAAAGAACGAGGGGGTGTATGCAGTTCCTCACTAGGAGCTCATCCCAACGCCGTCTTGGCTAGTGGTTAGGCAACCTGCCCCCATGCCGCCAAAGGAAGTTCTAGGTGTGCCGTGAAAAGTGTTGCAGTGCAGATCTTTCTGAGAAGCCTTAGTGAAGGTACTGCTTTAACACTGGTAGGCCTCTCAGGACTGCAGGCTCTCTCACGCCTGGACCCAGGTCAAGGAAGAACACGTTGTAACCAAAGTGTCAACTGCGTGTTCTGAGTAACCTACAGCCACATGGGTGGTTGGCCTCCACTCTGTGCATGCAGAGGGCAGGGCAACACATGGCTTACTCCGGCGGAGAGCAAGACCTCCAACTCTGGAAAGCAGTCTTGGTAACAGAGTGGGAGACGGTGTCACGTGCAATGGCTGTCAGACTCCCGGCTTAGCTATTAGCTGCACTGAATCATATCCGGCGAGTAACATGGATTCGACGAAGTCAAAGCTGACGACCCTTCACCTCCAGCAGAAATGTGACTTGACAACCAGCCTGACATGATGGACAGCTTTCCCGAAGCAGTGCTGGGAGATTGAAAGTTCCAAAGTCGACAACACCTGACTAAAGCGCTATCTTGGCTAGGCACGTCCCCTTGCGCAGAACCTCTGCTTCCAAAAGGCTCCTCACAGGAGCGCCTGGTGTGTCGCATGGCTCTCTTGTAGCTGAGCAGAAGGTGCTGCTCCACAGGCTGGGTTTGCACGTAGAAACTGGATCCTGAGGGCTAAAGCATTATTGGCCCCTTTGGAACAGGAGGTTTGGGGCCAGAAAACTGAAGGAAAAGACCCGGAGTAGGGGTGGGCGGGCGCCCAACGTGGGCACCCCGCAGGAACTCCTCGGGAGGAAGAGTGAGTTTTCTCGAAAGAAACAGTGTGCCTGCCACTCCTTGCCAGGAGGTCATGCAGCAGACTACTTCAGCTAAGTCGAATGTCGGCTGAGCGGCATGCTCAAAGTAGGGGGCAGTGTTTCCAACAGCAAACTTGGTGGTCACAAGTAGACCCGAGGCTTTCACCAGTGAAGTGTTGTAACAGTGGTGTGCCTTTTCCATATCTGAGGACGCTCGCGACGGCAACATTTTCGGAGACAAATCACTGGCTACCGAATGTGTCATCTGTGCCTTCTGAGCAACGTCATGCCTCATGATGGTCTTTGGGCCCTGCTGTTGGTATGCAGAAGCCCAGGCAACAATGTGCTTCCTCCGTGGGTAGCCAGGTATCCACAGCTTAGAAGAATCCTCAGGAAGAGTTTTCTCCCTGGTCTGCTGTGCAACGCAAGGGGACCCCAGTTGGTAAACCTGAGCTGCACTGGAACAAACACCTCCATGGCAAGTGTTCTCAGAATCCACAGCTGACGTCTTCCCTTCGCAAGCAGCTCGTCGACTTCAGATCCAGCTGGAGACATGTGCTCTCAGCCTTTGAAGGCTGTTAGGCCTTTGCAAGATCCACGGTGAGGTAGGCGACACTAAGGCGTTCACTGGCTCACGCCATTCACCTCAGGAGGACTCCTGCTTGCCAAAGTGTTTTCATGGAAGGGCCCATGTGTGTGGCATGTGTCTATGTGGCCTGCTTGTGAACTTCAGGTACATGAGCTAGGTGTCAACCATAAAAGTGGAGGGGGACGGGAACGGCACAATTTGCCCCGGTGACAAACCGGAGAGCTGCGTCCTCAGAGCTGCCTGAGAAACAGTCCTGTTGCCAATCTTATATTCATCCCTGGATTACCCTGAGAGGCAACCTGAGGCAGAGTGAATTTTCTTGAACGGAGCGGAGTGCGTGCAGTTCCTTGCTAGGTTCTCATTCCAAAGCCTTCTTGGCCAGTGGTAAGGAAACTTGCCCGCGTGTTGCAAGGAAGGTCCATGTTTTCGACGATGAGTGCATAATGAAAGGCCCTGCAGTCGCCAACCTTCTCAACCCTGCGGGAATACCCGGGGAGGAACGGAGACTTTGCCCAAGGAAAGAGAATGCTGGCAACTGCTTGCTAGGAATACATACAGCAGAGGTGTTTATCTAGGGCGTAAGTCAGGCGAGCGCCAGACTCAAGGTAAGGTGCTGTGTTACTTTCCACCAGCACAGTCACAGTCAGCAGTTTCAAAGAGGCCTTCCTGACTGAACTGCTGTAAATGCTGATGTGCCTTTTAAGACTCTGACAGGATGAGGATACGAGCGTCTGCACCGTCTTCCGAGGAAGGTCACTGTGGAGCAGAAGTGGCATCTGTGCCTGCTGAGCAACACCCAGCCACAAGGGTCTTTGGTCTCTACTGTTTTCTTTGCAGGAGGCTGGGCAACAACTTTTTTCCTCCATCGGAGAGCTCGATTTGGAGAGCTTAGAGGATGCCTGAAGAACACGTTTATAACGGGGCTTCTGGCCAATGCAAGGGGGCCTCCCTTTGTAACCCTGAGATGCTTTTGGAAAAACACCGTGCTTACACAGTTCTCGGAATTCATACTTGACCTCTTGCTCCCTGAAGCAGCACCTGGACTTCACCTCTCGAGGGAGAAATAGGCAGTCACCCTCCGAAGACTGCTAGGCCTTTGCAAGATGTACCATGACCTAGGCAAAATGAAGGCATTCACTGGCTCGCGCAATTCACTTCCGGAGGAACACTGGCTTTCCAAAGTGCTTTCCGCGAAGGGGTACAGTATGTGACATGGGTCTCCTTTGGCTTCCCTGGAACTTCAGCTACATGAGCTGTGTTGCAACTGTGAAAAGGGGGCTGGACGAGAAAAGCGAAATCCGTCCCGTTGGGAAGCCGGAGAGCTGCGTGCTCAGAGCTGCCTGGAAAAAAGTCCTGCTGCCCGTCGTGTAATCACCGTAGGTGTTTCCTGGAAGGCAAAGTGAGGAAGAGTGAGTTTTCTTGAAAGAACGAGGGGGTGTATGCAGTTCCTCACTAGGAGCTCATCCCAACGCCGTCTTGGCTAGTGGTTAGGCAACCTGCCCCCATGCCGCCAAAGGAAGTTCTAGGTGTGCCGTGAAAAGTGTTGCAGTGCAGATCTTTCTGAGAAGCCTTAGTGAAGGTACTGCTTTAACACTGGTAGGCCTCTCAGGACTGCAGGCTCTCTCACGCCTGGACCCAGGTCAAGGAAGAACACGTTGTAACCAAAGTGTCAACTGCGTCTTCTGAGTAACCTACAGCCACATGGGTGGTTGGCCTCCACTCTGTGCATGCAGAGGGCAGGGCAACACATGGCTTACTCCGGCGGAGAGCAAGACCTCCAACTCTGGAAAGCAGTCTTGGTAACAGAGTGGGAGACGGTGTCACGTGCAATGGCTGTCAGACTCCCGGCTTAGCTATTAGCTGCACTGAATCATATCCGGCGAGTAACATGGATTCGACGAAGTCAAAGCTGACGACCCTTCACCTCCAGCAGAAATGTGACTTGACAACCAGCCTGACATGATGGACAGCTTTCCCGAAGCAGTGCTGGGAGATTGAAAGTTCCAAAGTCGACAACACCTGACTAAAGCGCTATCTTGGCTAGGCACGTCCCCTTGCGCAGAACCTCTGCTTCCAAAAGGTTCCTCACAGGAGCGCCTGGTGTGTCGCATGGCTCTCTTGTAGCTGAGCAGAAGGTGCTGCTCCACAGGCTGGGTTTGCACGTAGAAACTGGATCCTGAGGGCTAAAGCATTTTTGGCCCCTTTGGAACAGGAAGCTTGGGGCCAGAAAACTGAAGGAAAAGACCGGGAGTAGGGATGGGCGGGCGCCCAACTTGGGCACCCCGCAGGAACTTCTCAGGAGGAAGAGTGAGTTTTCTCGAAAGAAAGAGTGTGCCTGCCACTCCTTGCCAGGAGGTCATGCAGCAGACTACTTCAGCTAAGGCGAATGTCGGCTGAGCGGCATACTCAAAGTAAGGGGCAGTGTTTCCATCAACAAACTTGGTGGTCACAAGTAGACCTGAGGCTTTCACCACTGAAGTGCTGTAACGCTGGTGTGCCTTTTCCATATCTGAGGACGCTCGCGACTGCCCCATTTTCCGAGGAAAATCTCTGTGTACCGAAAGTGTCATCTGTGCCTTCTGAGCAACCTCATGCCTCATGATGGTCTTTGGGCCCTACTGTTGGTATGCAGAAGGCCAGGCAACAATGTGCTTCCTCCGTCGGAGAGCCAGATAGCCACAGCTTAGAAGAATCCTCAGGAAGAGTTTTCTCCCTTGTCTGCTGTGCAATGCAAGGGGACCCCAGTTGGTAAACCTGAGCTGCACTGGAACAAACACCGCCATGGCAAGGGTTCTCAGAATTCATAGCTGACGTCTTCCCTTCGCAAGCAGCACGTCGACTTCAGATCCAGCTGGAGACATGTGCTCTCAGCCTTTGAAGACTGTTAGGCCTTTGCAAGATCCACGGTGAGGAAGGCGACACTAAGGCGTTCACTGGCTCACGCCATTCACCTCAGGAGGACTTCTGCTTGCCAAAATGTTTTCATGGAAGGGTCCATGTGTGTGGCATGTGTCTATGTGGCCTACTTGTGACTTCAGGTACATGAGCTAGGTGTCAACCCTGGAAGTGGAGGGGGACGGGAACGGCACAATTTGCCCCAGTGACAAACCGGAGAGCTGCGTCCTCAGAGCTGCATGAGAAACTGTCCTGTTGCCAATCTAATATTCATCCCTGGTTTACCCTGAGAGGTAACCAGAGGCAGAGTGAATTTTCTTGAATGAAGCGGATTCCGTGCAGTTCCTTGCTAGTTTCTCATCCCAACGCCTTCTTGGCCAGTAGTAAGGAAACTTGCCCGCGTGTTGCAAGGAAGGTCCGTGTTTTCGATGATGAGTGCTTAATGAAAAGCCCTTGCAGTCGCCAACCTTCTCAACCCTGCAGGGATACCCGGGGAGGAACGGAGACTTTGCCCAAGGAAACAGAGTGCTGGCAATTGCTTGCTAGGAGTACATCCAGCAGAGGACGTTACCTAGGGCGAAAGTCAGCCGAGCGCCAGACTCAAGGTAAGGTGCAGTGTTTCTTTCCACCAGCACAGTCACAGTCAGCAGGTTCAAAGAGGCCTTCCCGACTGAACTGCTGTAAATGCTGGTGGGCCTTTCAAGACTCTGAAAGGATGAGGATGCGAGCGCCTGCACCGTATTCCGAGGAAGGACACTGTGGAGCAGAAGTGGCATCTGTGCCTGCTGAGCAACACCCAGCCACAAGGGTCTTTGGTCTCTACTGTTTTCTTTGCAGGAGGCTGGGCAACAACGTTTTTCCTCCATCGGAGAGCTCGATTTGGAGAGCTTAGAGGATGCCTGAAGAACACGTTTATAACGGGGCTTCTGGCCAATGCAAGGGGGCCTCCCTTTGTAACCCTGAGATGCTTTTGGAAAAACACCGTGCTTACACGAGTTCTCGGAATTCATACTTGACCTCTTGCTCCCTGAAGCAGCACCTGGACTTCACCTCTCGAGGGAGAAATAGGCAGTCACCCTCCGAAGACTGCTAGGCCTTTGCAAGATGTACCATGACCTAGGCAAAATGAAGGCATTCACTGGCTCGCGCAATTCACTTCCGGAGGAACACTGGCTTTCCAAAGTGCTTTCCGCGAAGGGGTACAGTATGTGACATGGGTCTCCTTTGGCTTCCCGGGAACTTCAGCTACATGAGCTGTGTTGCAACCGTGAAAAGGGGGCTGGACGAGAAAAGCGAAATCCGTCCCGTTGGCAAGCCGGAGAGCTGCGTGCTCAGAGCTGCCTGAAAACAAGTCCTGCTGCCCGTCTTGTAATCACCGTAGGAGTTCCCTGGAAGGCAAAGTGAGGAAGAGTGAGTTTTCTCGAAAGAACGAGGGGGTGTATGCAGTTACTCACTAGGAGCTCATCCCAACGCCGTCTTGGCTAGTGGTTAGGCAACCTGGCCCCATGCCGCCAAAGGAAGTTCTAGGTGTGCCGTGAAAAGTGTTGCAGTGCAGATCTTTCTGAGAAGCCTTAGTGAAGGTACTGCTTTAACACTGGTAGGCCTCTCAGGACTGCAGGCTCTCTCACGCCTGGACCCAGGTCAAGGAAGAACACGTTGTAGCCAAAGTGTCAACTGCGTCTTCTGAGTAACCTACAGCCACATGGGTGGTTGGCCTCCACTCTGTGCATGCAGAGGGCAGGGCAACACATGGCTTACTCCGGCGGAGAGCAAGACCTCCAACTCTGGAAAGCAGTCTTGGTAACAGAGTGGGAGACGGTGTCACGTGCAATGGCTGTCAGACTCCCGGCTTAGCTATTAGCTGCACTGAATCATGTCCGGCGAGTAACATGGATTCGACGAAGTCAAAGCTGACGACCCTTCACCTCCAGCAGAAATGTGACTTGACAACCAGCCTGACATGATGGACAGCTTTCCCGAAGCAGTGCTGGGAGATTGAAAGTTCCAAAGTCGACAACACCTGACTAAAGCGCTATCTTGGCTAGGCACGTCCCCTTGCGCAGAACCTCTGATTCCAAAAGGCTCCTCACAGGAGCGCCTGGTGTGTCGCATGGCTCTCTTGTAGCTGAGCAGAAGGTGCTGCTCCACAGGCTGGGTTTGCACGTAGAAACTGGATCCTGAGGGCTAAAGCATTTTTGGCCCCTTTGGAACAGGAAGCTTGGGGCCAGAAAACTGAAGGAAAAGACCGGGAGTAGGGATGGGCGGGCGCCCAACTTGGGCACCCCGCAGGAACTTCTCAGGAGGAAGAGTGAGTTTTCTCGAAAGAAAGAGTGTGCCTGCCACTCCTTGCCAGGAGGTCATGCAGCAGACTACTTCAGCTAAGGCGAATGTCGGCTGAGCGGCATGCTCAAAGTAGGGCGCAGTGTTTCCAACAGCAAACTTGGTGGTCACAAGTAGACCCGAGGCTTTCACCAGTGAAGTGTTGTAACAGTGGTGTGCCTTTTCCATATCTGAGGACGCTCGCGACGGCAACATTTTCGGAGACAAATCACTGGCTACCGAATGTGTCATCTGTGCCTTCTGAGCAACGTCATGCCTCATGATGGTCTTTGGGCCCTGCTGTTGGTATGCAGAAGCCCAGGCAACAATGTGCTTCCTCCGTGGGTAGCCAGGTATCCACAGCTTAGAAGAATCCTCAGAAAGAGTTTTCTCCCTGGTCTGCTGTGCAACGCAAGGGGACCCCAGTTGGTAAACCTGAGCTGCACTGGAACAAACACCTCCATGGCAAGTGTTCTCAGAATCCACAGCTGACGTCTTCCCTTCGCAAGCAGCTCGTCGACTTCAGATCCAGCTGGAGACATGTGCTCTCAGCCTTTGAAGGCTGTTAGGCCTTTGCAAGATCCACGGTGAGGTAGGCGACACTAAGGCGTTCACTGGCTCACGCCATTCACCTCAGGAGGACTCCTGCTTGCCAAAGTGTTTTCATGGAAGGGCCCATGTGTGTGGCATGTGTCTATGTGGCCTGCTTGTGAACTTCAGGTACATGAGCTAGGTGTCAACCATAAAAGTGGAGGGGGACGGGAACGGCACAATTTTCCCCGGTGACAAACCGGAGAGCTGCGTCCTCAGAGCTGCCTGAGAAACAGTCCTGTTGCCAATCTTATATTCATCCCTGGATTACCCTGAGAGGCAACCTGAGGCAGAGTGAATTTTCTTGAACGGAGCGGAGTGCGTGCAGTTCCTTGCTAGGTTCTCATCCCAAAGCCTTCTTGGCCAGTGGTAAGGAAACTTGCCCGCGTGTTGCAAGGAAGGTCCATGTTTTCGACGATGAGTGCATAATGAAAGGCCCTGCAGTCGCCAACCTTCTCAACCCTGCGGGAATACCCGGGGAGGAACGGAGACTTTGCCCAAGGAAAGAGAATGCTGGCAACTGCTTGCTAGGAATACATACAGCAGAGGTGTTTATCTAGGGCGTAAGTCAGGCGAGCGCCAGACTCAAGGTAAGGTGCTGTGTTTCTTTCCACCGGCACAGTCACAGTCAGCAGTTTCAAAGAGGCCTTCCCGACTGAACTGCTGTAAATGCTGATGTGCCTTTTAAGACTCTGACAGGATGAGGATACGAGCGTCTGCACCGTCTTCCGAGGAAGGTCACTGTGGAGCAGAAGTGGCATCTGTGCCTGCTGAGCAACACCCAGCCACAAGGGTCTTTGGACTCTACTGTTTTGTATGCAGGAGGCTGGGCAACAAGGTTTTTCCTCCATCGGAGAGCTCGATTTGGAGAGCTTAGAGGATGCCTGAAGAACACGTTTATAACGGGGCTTCTGGCCAATGCAAGGGGGCCTCCCTTTGTAACCCTGAGATGCTTTTGGAAAAACACCGTGCTTACACAGTTCTCGGAATTCATACTTGACCTCTTGCTCCCTGAAGCAGCACCTGGACTTCACCTCTCGAGGGAGAAATAGGCAGTCACCCTCCGAAGACTGCTAGGCCTTTGCAAGATGTACCATGACCTAGGCAAAATGAAGGCATTCACTGGCTCGCGCAATTCACTTCCGGAGGAACACTGGCTTTCCAAAGTGCTTTCCGCGAAGGGGTACAGTATGTGACATGGGTCTCCTTTGGCTTCCCGGGAACTTCAGCTACATGAGCTGTGTTGCAACTGTGAAAAGGGGGCTGGACGAGAAAAGCGAAATCCGTCCCGTTGGCAAGCCGGAGAGCTGCGTGCTCAGAGCTGCCTGGAAAAAAGTCCTGCTGCCCGTCGTGTAATCACCGTAGGTGTTTCCTGGAAGGCAAAGTGAGGAAGAGTGAGTTTTCTCGAAAAAAACAGGGGTGTGTGCGGTTCCTCACTAGGAGCTCATCCCAACGCCTTCTTGGCTAGTGGTTAGGAAACCTGCCCCCATGCTGCCAAAGGAAGGGCCCCGTGTGCCGTGAAAAGTGTTGCAGTGCAGATTTTTCTAAGAAGCCTTAGTGAAGGTACTGCTGTAACACTGGTAGGCCTCTCAGGACTGCAGGCTCTCTCACACCTGAACCCAGGTCAAGGAAGAACACGTTGTAGCCAAAGTGTCAACTGCGGCTTCTGAGTAACCTGCAGCCACATGGGTGGTTGGCCTCCACTCTGTGCATGCAGAGGGCAGGGCAACACACGGCTTGCTCCGGCCGACAGCCAGACCTCCAACTCAGGAAAGCAGTCTTGGTAAGAGAGTGGGGGACGGTGTCACGTGCAATGCCTGTCAGACTCCCAGCTTAGCTATTAGCTGCACTGAATCATATCCGGCGAGTAACATGAATTCTACGATGTCAAAGCTGACGACCCTTCACCTGCAGCAGAAATGTGACTTGACAACCAGCCTGAAATGATGGACACCTTTCCCGAAGCACTGCTGGGAGATTGAAAGTTCCAAAGTCGACAACACCTGACTGAAGCGCTGTCTTGGCTAGGCTCGTCACCTTGTGCAGAACCTCTGTTTCCAAAAGGCTCCTCACAGGAGCGCCTGGTGTGTCGCATGGCTCTCTTGTAGCTGAGCAGAAGGTGCTGCTCCACAGTCTGGGTTTGCACGTAGAAACTGGATCCTGAGGGCTAAAGCATTATTGGCCCCTTTGGAACAGGAGGTTTGGGGCCAGAAAACTGAAGGAAAAGACCCGGAATAGGGGTGGGCGGGCGCCCAACATGGGCACCCCGCAGGAACTCCTCGGGAGGAAGAGTGAGTTTTCTCGAAAGAAAGAGTGTGCCTGCCACTCCTTGCCAGGAGGTCATGCAGCAGACTACTTCAGCTAAGTCGAATGTCGGCTGAGCGGCATGCTCAAAGTAGGGGGCAGTGTTTCCAACAGCAAACTTGGTGGTCACAAGTAGACCCGAGGCTTTCACCAGTGAAGTGTTGTAACAGTGGTGTGCCTTTTCCATATCTGAGGATGCTCGCGACGGCAACATTTTCGGAGACAAATCACTGGCTACCGAATGTGTCATCTGTGCCTTCTGAGCAACGTCATGCCTCATGATGGTCTTTGGGCCCTGCTGTTGGTATGCAGAAGCCCAGGCAACAATGTGCTTCCTCCGTGGGTAGCCAGGTATCCACAGCTTAGAAGAATCCTCAGAAAGAGTTTTCTCCCTGGTCTGCTGTGCAACGCAAGGGGACCCCAGTTGGTAAACCTGAGCTGCACTGGAACAAACACCTCCATGGCAAGTGTTCTCAGAATCCACAGCTGACGTCTTCCCTTCGCAAGCAGCTCGTCGACTTCAGATCCAGCTGGAGACATGTGCTCTCAGCCTTTGAAGGCTGTTAGGCCTTTGCAAGATCCACGGTGAGGTAGGCGACACTAAGGCGTTCACTGGCTCACGCCATTCACCTCAGGAGGACTCCTGCTTGCCAAAGTGTTTTCATGGAAGGGCCCATGTGTGTGGCATGTGTCTATGTGGCCTGCTTGTGAACTTCAGGTACATGAGCTAGGTGTCAACCATAAAAGTGGAGGGGGACGGGAACGGCACAATTTGCCCCGGTGACAAACCGGAGAGCTGCGTCCTCAGAGCTGCCTGAGAAACAGTCCTGTTGCCAATCTTATATTCATCCCTGGATTACCCTGAGAGGCAACCTGAGGCAGAGTGAATTTTCTTGAACGGAGCGGAGTGCGTGCAGTTCCTTGCTAGGTTCTCATCCCAAAGCCTTCTTGGCCAGTGGTAAGGAACCTTGCCCGCGTGTTGCAAGGAAGGTCCATGTTTTCGACGATGAGTGCATAATGAAAGGCCCTGCGGTCGCCAACCTTCTCAACCCTGCGGGAATACCCGGGGAGGAACGGAGACTTTGCCCAAGGAAAGAGAATGCTGGCAACTGCTTGCTAGGAATACATACAGCAGAGGTGTTTATCTAGGGCGTAAGTCAGCCGAGCGCCAGACTCAAGGTAAGGTGCTGTGTTTCTTTCCACCAGCACAGTCACAGTCAGCAGTTTCAAAGAGGCCTTCCCGACTGAACTGCTGTACATGCTGATGTGCCTTTTAAGACTCTGACAGGATGAGGATACGAGCGTCTGCACCGTCTTCCGAGGAAGGTCACTGTGGAGCAGAAGTGGCATCTGTGCCTGCTGAGCAACACCCAGCCACAAGGGTCTTTGGACTCTACTGTTTTGTATGCAGGAGGCTGGGCAACAAGGTTTTTCCTCCATCGGAGAGCTCGATTTGGAGAGCTTAGAGGATGCCTGAAGAACACGTTTATAACGGGGCTTCTGGCCAATGCAAGGGGGCCTCCCTTTGTAACCCTGAGCTGCTTTTGGAAAAACACCGTGCTTACACGAGTTCTCGGAATTCATACTTGACCTCTTGCTCCCTGAAGCAGCACCTGGACTTCACCTCTCGAGGGAGAAATAGGCAGTCACCCTCCGAAGACTGCTAGGCCTTTGCAAGATGTACCATGACCTAGGCAAAATGAAGGCATTCACTGGCTCGCGCAATTCACTTCCATAGGAACACTGGCTTTCCAAAGTGCTTTCAGCGAAGGGGTACAGTATGTGACATGGGTCTCCTTTGGCTTCCCGGGAACTTCAGCTACATGAGCTGTGTTGCAACCGTGAAAAGGGGGCTGGACGAGAAAAGCGAAATCCGTCCCGTTGGCAAGCCGGAGAGCTGCGTGCTCAGAGCTGCCTGAAAACAAGTCCTGCTGCCCGTCTTGTAATCACCGTAGGAGTTCCCTGGGAGGCAAAGTGAGGAAGAGTGAGTTTTCTCGAAAGAACGAGGGGGTGTATGCAGTTCCTCACTAGGAGCTCATCCCAACGCCGTCTTGGCTAGTGGTTAGGCAACCTGCCCCCATGCCGCCAAAGGAAGTTCTAGGTGTGCCGTGAAAAGTGTTGCAGTGCAGATCTTTCTGAGAAGCCTTAGTGAAGGTACTGCTTTAACACTGGTAGGCCTCTCAGGACTGCAGGCTCTCTCACGCCTGGACCCAGGTCAAGGAAGAACACGTTGTAGCCAAAGTGTCAACTGCGTCTTCTGAGTAACCTGCAGCCACATAGGTGGTTGGCCTCCACTCTGTGCATGCAGAGGGCAGGGCAACACATGGCTTACTCCGGCGGAGAGCAAGACCTCCAACTCTGGAAAGCAGTCTTGGTAACAGAGTGGGAGACGGTGTCACGTGCAATGGCTGTCAGACTCCCGGCTTAGCTATTAGCTGCACTGAATCATATCCGGCGAGTAACATGGATTCGACGAAGTCAAAGCTGACGACCCTTCACCTCCAGCAGAAATCTGACTTGACAACCAGCCTGACATGATGGACAGCTTTCCCGAAGCAGTGCTGGGAGATTGAAAGTTCCAAAGTCGACAACACCTGACTAAAGCGCTATCTTGGCTAGGCACGTCCCCTTGCGCAGAACCTCTGCTTCCAAAAGGCTCCTCACAGGAGCGCCTGGTGTGTCGCATGGCTCTCTTGTAGCTGAGCAGAAGGTGCTGCTCCACAGGCTGGGTTTGCACGTAGAAACTGGATCCTGAGGGCTAAAGCATTTTTGGCCCCTTTGGAACAGGAAGCTTGGGGCCAGAAAACTGAAGGAAAAGACCGGGAGTAGGGATGGGCGGGCGCCCAACTTGGGCACCCCGCAGGAACTTCTCAGGAGGAAGAGTGAGTTTTCTCGAAAGAAAGAGTGTGCCTGCCACTCCTTGCCAGGAGGTCATGCAGCAGACTACTTCAGCTAAGGCGAATGTCGGCTGAGCGGCATACTCAAAGTAAGGGGCAGTGTTTCCATCAACAAACTTGGTGGTCACAAGTAGACCTGAGGCTTTCACCACTGAAGTGCTGTAACGCTGGTGTGCCTTTTCCATATCTGAGGACGCTCGCGACTGCCCCATTTTCCGAGGAAAATCTCTGTGTACCGAAAGTGTCATCTGTGCCTTCTGAGCAACCTCATGCCTCATGATGGTCTTTGGGCCCTACTGTTGGTATGCAGAAGGCCAGGCAACAATGTGCTTCCTCCGTCGGAGAGCCAGATAGCCACAGCTTAGAAGAATCCTCAGGAAGAGTTTTCTCCCTTGTCTGCTGTGCAATGCAAGGGGACCCCAGTTGGTAAACCTGAGCTGCACTGGAACAAACACCGCCATGGCAAGGGTTCTCAGAATTCATAGCTGACGTCTTCCCTTCGCAAGCAGCATGTCGACTTCAGATCCAGCTGGAGACATGTGCTCTCAGCCTTTGAAGACTGTTAGGCCTTTGCAAGATCCACGGTGAGGAAGGCGACACTAAGGCGTTCACTGGCTCACGCCATTCACCTCAGGAGGACTTCTGCTTGCCAAAATGTTTTCATGGAAGGGTCCATGTGTGTGGCATGTGTCTATGTGGCCTACTTGTGACTTCAGGTACATGAGCTAGGTGTCAACCCTGGAAGTGGAGGGGGACGGGAACGGCACAATTTGCCCCAGTGACAAACCGGAGAGCTGCGTCCTCAGAGCTGCATGAGAAACTGTCCTGTTGCCAATCTAATATTCATCCCTGGTTTACCCTGAGAGGTAACCAGAGGCAGAGTGAATTTTCTTGAATGAAGCGGATTCCGTGCAGTTCCTTGCTAGTTTCTCATCCCAACGCCTTCTTGGCCAGTAGTAAGGAAACTTGCCCGCGTGTTGCAAGGAAGGTCCGTGTTTTCGATGATGAGTGCTTAATGAAAAGCCCTTGCAGTCGCCAACCTTCTCAACCCTGCAGGGATACTCGGGGAGGAACGGAGACTTTGCCCAAGGAAACAGAGTGCTGGCAATTGCTTGCTAGGAGTACATCCAGCAGAGGACGTTACCTAGGGCGAAAGTCAGCCGAGCGCCAGACTCAAGGTAAGGTGCAGTGTTTCTTTCCACCAGCACAGTCACAGTCAGCAGGTTCAAAGAGGCCTTCCCGACTGAACTGCTGTAAATGCTGGTGGGCCTTTCAAGACTCTGAAAGGATGAGGATGCGAGCGCCTGCACCGTATTCCGAGGAAGGACACTGTGGAGCAGAAGTGGCATCTGTGCCTGCTGAGCAACACCCAGCCACAAGGGTCTTTGGTCTCTACTGTTTTCTTTGCAGGAGGCTGGGCAACAACGTTTTTCCTCCATCGGAGAGCTCGATTTGGAGAGCTTAGAGGATGCCTGAAGAACACGTTTATAACGGGGCTTCTGGCCAATGCAAGGGGGCCTCCCTTTGTAACCCTGAGATGCTTTTGGAAAAACACCGTGCTTACACGAGTTCTCGGAATTCATACTTGACCTCTTGCTCCCTGAAGCAGCACCTGGACTTCACCTCTCGAGGGAGAAATAGGCAGTCACCCTCCGAAGACTGCTAGGCCTTTGCAAGATGTACCATGACCTAGGCAAAATGAAGGCATTCACTGGCTCGCGCAATTCACTTCCGGAGGAACACTGGCTTTCCAAAGTGCTTTCAGCGAAGGGGTACAGTATGTGACATGGGTCTCCTTTGGCTTCCCGGGAACTTCAGCTACATGAGCTGTGTTGCAACCGTGAAAAGGGGGCTGGACGAGAAAAGCGAAATCCGTCCCGTTGGCAAGCCGGAGAGCTGCGTGCTCAGAGCTGCCTGAAAACAAGTCCTGCTGCCCGTCTTGTAATCACCGTAGGAGTTCCCTGGGAGGCAAAGTGAGGAAGAGTGAGTTTTCTCGAAAGAACGAGGGGGTGTATGCAGTTCCTCACTAGGAGCTCATCCCAACGCCGTCTTGGCTAGTGGTTAGGCAACCTGGCCCCATGCCGCCAAAGGAAGTTCTAGGTGTGCCGTGAAAAGTGTTGCAGTGCAGATCTTTCTGAGAAGCCTTAGTGAAGGTACTGCTTTAACACTGGTAGGCCTCTCAGGACTGCAGGCTCTCTCACGCCTGGACCCAGGTCAAGGAAGAACACGTTGTAGCCAAAGTGTCAACTGCGTCTTCTGAGTAACCTACAGCCACATGGGTGGTTGGCCTCCACTCTGTGCATGCAGAGGGCAGGGCAACACATGGCTTACTCCGGCGGAGAGCAAGACCTCCAACTCTGGAAAGCAGTCTTGGTAACAGAGTGGGAGACGGTGTCACGTGCAATGGCTGTCAGACTCCCGGCTTAGCTATTAGCTGCACTGAATCATATCCGGCGAGTAACATGGATTCGACGAAGTCAAAGCTGACGACCCTTCACCTCCAGCAGAAATCTGACTTGACAACCAGCCTGACATGATGGACAGCTTTCCCGAAGCAGTGCTGGGAGAATGAAAGTTCCAAAGTCGACAACACCTGACTAAAGCGCTATCTTGGCTAGGCACGTCCCCTTGCGCAGAACCTCTGATTCCAAAAGGCTCCTCACAGGAGCGCCTGGTGTGTCGCATGGCTCTCTTGTAGCTGAGCAGAAGGTGCTGCTCCACAGGCTGGGTTTGCACGTAGAAACTGGATCCTGAGGGCTAAAGCATTTTTGGCCCCTTTGGAACAGGAAGCTTGGGGCCAGAAAACTGAAGGAAAAGACCGGGAGTAGGGATGGGCGGGCGCCCAACTTGGGCACCCCGTAGGAACTTCTCAGGAGGAAGAGTGAGTTTTCTCGAAAGAAAGAGTGTGCCTGCCACTCCTTGCCAGGAGGTCATGCAGCAGACTACTTCAGCTAAGGCGAATGTCGGCTGAGCGGCATGCTCAAAGTAGGGGGCAGTGTTTCCAACAGCAAACTTGGTGGTCACAAGTAGACCCGAGGCTTTCACCAGTGAAGTGTTGTAACAGTGGTGTGCCTTTTCCATATCTGAGGACGCTCGCGACGGCAACATTTTCGGAGACAAATCACTGGCTACCGAATGTGTCATCTGTGCCTTCTGAGCAACGTCATGCCTCATGATGGTCTTTGGGCCCTGCTGTTGGTATGCAGAAGCCCAGGCAACAATGTGCTTCCTCCGTGGGTAGCCAGGTACCCACAGCTTAGAAGAATCCTCAGAAAGAGTTTTCTCCCTGGTCTGCTGTGCAACGCAAGGGGACCCCAGTTGGTAAACCTGAGCTGCACTG
>NW_026645544.1:0-39541 GCF_949987535.1 Balaenoptera acutorostrata
CCTTATCTTCTCCTAGTGTCTAAACTCTTCTCCATGGCTGGACCCCCAAATAATATTCCTTTACGTGCTAAGGGGTATCTAGAGAGTGGGATAGGTTTAATAACTAACCTCACCCTATCGCATACCCTAACCCTAACCCCTACCCTAACACTAACGCGTACCCTAATCCTAACCCGTACCCTAAACCAAGCCCTAACCCTAACACTAACCCTAACCCTAACCCTAACACATAGCCTACGCCCTACCCGAACCCCTCCCCGAACCCGTACCCTAAGCCGTACCCTAACCCTAACCCTAACCCTAACCCTAACCCTAAGCTACCCTTGACTGCTTCTGCCTCCAATAGATTTCCTAAGCACTAGTGTTTTAAGGAACAGGTTAAAAAGAGAATCCTAATGTGATTTCTTGATAATGGGTGTGTTCCTTATCTTCTCCTCGTGTCTAAACTCTTCTCCATGGCTGGACCCCCAAATAATATTCCTTTACGTGCTAAGGGGTATCTAGAGAGTGGGATAGGTTTAATAACTACCCTCACCCTATCGCGTACCCTAACCCTAACCCCTACCCTAACCCTAGTGCGTACCCTAATCCTAACCCGTACCCTAAACCGAGCCCTAACCCTAACACTAACACTAACCCTAACCCTAACCCATACCCTACACCCTACCCGAACCCCTCCCTGAACCCGTACCCTAAACCGTACCCTAACCCTCACCCTAACCCTAACCCTAACCCTAAGCTACCCTTGACGGCTTCTGCCTCCAATAGATTTCCTAAGCACTAGTGTTTTAAGGAACAGGTTAAAAAGAGAATCCTAATGTGATTTCTTGATAATGGGTGTGTTCCTTATCTTCTCCTAGTGTCTAAACTCTTCTCCATGGCTGGACCCCCAAATAATATTCCTTTACGTGCTAAGGGGTATCTAGAGAGTGGGATAGGTTTAATAACTAACCTCACCCTATCGCATACCCTAACCTTAACCCCTACCCTAACCCTAACGCGTACCCTAATCCTAACCCGTACCCTAAACCAAGCCCTAACCCTAACACTAACCCTAACCCTAACCCTAACACATAGCCTACGCCCTACCCGAACCCCTCCCCGAACCCGTACCCTAAGCCGTACCCTAACCCTCACCCTAACCCTAACCCTAACCCTAAGCTACCCTTGACTGTTTCTGCCTCCAATAGATTTCCTAAGCACTAGTGTTTTAAGGAACAGTTTAAAAAGAGAATCATATTGTGATTTCTTGATAATGGGTGTGTTCCTTATCTTCTCCTAGTGTCTAAACTCTTCTCCATGGCTGGACCCCCAAATAATATTCCTTTACGTGCTAAGGGGTATCTAGAGAGTGGGATAGGTTTAATAACTACCCTCACCCTAACACGTACCCTAACCCTAACCCCTACCCTAACACTAACGCGTACCCTAATCCTAACCCGTACCCTAAACCGAGCCCTAACCATAACACTAACCCTAACCCTAACCCTAACCCATACCCTACGCCCTACCCGAACCCCTCCCCGAAACCGTACCCTAAGCCATACCCTAGCCCTCACCCTAACCCTAACCCTAACCCTAAGCTACCCTTGACTGCTTCTGCATCCAATAGATTTCCTAAGCACTAGTGTTTTAAGGACCAGGTTAAAAAGAGAATCCTAATGTGATTTCTTGATAATGGGTGTGTTCCTTATCTTCTCCTCGTGTCTAAACTCTTCTCCATGGCTGGACCCCCAAATAATATTCCTTTACGTGCTAAGGGGTATCTAGAGAGTGGGATAGGTTTAATAACTACCCTCACCCTAACGCGTAACCTAACCCTAACCCCTACCATAACCCTAGCGCGTACCCTAATCCTAACCCGTACCCTAAACCGAGCCCTAACCCTAACACTAACTCTAACCCTAACCCTAACCCATACCCTACGCCCTACCCGAACCCCTCCCTGAACCCGTACCCTAAACCGTACCCTAACCCTCACCCTAACCCTAACCCTAACCCTAAGCTACCCTTGACGGCTTCTGCCTCCAATAGATTTCCTAAGCACTAGTGTTTTAAGGAACAGGTTAAAAAGAGAATCCTAATGTGATTTCTTGATAATGGGTGTGTTCCTTATCTTCTCCTCGTGTCTAAACACTTCTCCATGGCTGGACCCCCAAATAATATTCCTTTAAGTGCTAAGGGGTATCTAGAGAGTGGGATAGGTTTAATAACTACCCTCACCCTAACGCGTACACTAACCCTAACCCCTACCCTAACCCTAACGAGTACCCTAATCCTAACCCGTACCCTAAACCGAGCCCTAAACCTAACACTAGCCCTAACCCTAACCCTAACCCATACCCTACGCCCTACCCGAACCCCTCCCCGAACCCGTACCCTAAGCCATACCCTAGCCCTCACCCTAACCCTAACCCTAACCCTAATCTACCCTTGACTGCTTCTGCCTCCAATAGATTTCCTAAGCACTAGTGTTTTAAGGACCAGGTTAAAAAGAGAATCCTAATGTGATTTGGTGATAATGGGTGTGTTCCTTATCTTCTCCTAGTGTCTAAACTCTTCTCCATGGCTGGACCCCCAAATAATATTCCTTTACGTGCTAAGGGGTATCTAGAGAGTGGGATAGGTTTAATAACTACCCTCACCCTAACGCGTACCCTAACCCTAACCCCTACCCTAACCCTAACGCGTACCCTAATCCTAACCCGTACCCTAAACCGAGCCCTAACCCTAACACTAACTCTAACCCTAACCCTAACCCATACCCTACGCCCTACCCGAACCCCTCCCTGAACCCGTACCCTAAACCGTACCCTAACCCTCACCCTAACCCTAACCCTAACCCTAAGCTACCCTTGACGGCTTCTGCCTCCAATAGATTTCCTAAGCACTAGTGTTTTAAGGAACAGGTTAAAAAGAGAATCCTAATGTGATTTCTTGATAATGGGTGTGTTCCTTATCTTCTCCTAGTGTCTAAACTCTTCTCCATGGCTGGACCCCCAAATAATATTCCTTTACGTGCTAAGGGGTATCTAGAGAGTGGGATAGGTTTAATAACTAACCTCACCCTATCGCATACCCTAACCCTAACCCCTACCCTAACACTAACGCGTACCCTAATCCTAACCCGTACCCTAAACCAAGCCCTAACCCTAACACTAACCCTAACCCTAACCCTAACACATAGCCTACGCCCTACCCGAACCCCTCCCCGAACCCGTACCCTAAGCCGTACCCTAACCCTAACCCTAACCCTAACCCTAACCCTAAGCTACCCTTGACTGCTTCTGCCTCCAATAGATTTCCTAAGCACTAGTGTTTTAAGGAACAGGTTAAAGAGAGAATCCTAATGTGATTTCTTGATAATGGGTGTGTTCCTTATTTTCTCCTAGTGTCTAAACTCTTCTCCATAGCTGGACCCCCAAATAATATTCCTTTACGTGCTAAGGGGTATCTAGAGAGTGGGATAGGTTTAATAACTACCCTCACCCTAAAGCGTACCCTTACCCTAACCACTACCCTAACACTAACGCGTACCCTAATCCTAACCCGTACCCTTAACCGAGCCCTAAACCTAACACTAACCCTAACCTTAACCCTAACCCATACACTACGCCCTACCCGAACCCCTCCCCGAACCCGTACCCTAAGCCGTACCCTAACCCTCACCCTAACCCTAACTCTAACCCTAAGCTACCCTTGACTGCTTCTTCCTCCAATAGATTTCCTAAGCACTAGTGTTTTAAGGAACAGGTTAAAAAGAGAATCCTAATGTGATTTCTTGATAATGGGTGTGTTCCTTATCTTCTCCTCGTGTCTAAACTCTTCTCCATGGCTGGACCCCCAAATAATATTCCTTTACGTGCTAAGGGGTATCTAGAGAGTGGGATAGGTTTAATAACTACCCTCACCCTAACGCGTACCCTAACCCTAACCCCTACCCTAACCCTAGTGCGTACCCTAATCCTAACCCGTACCCTAAACCGAGCCCTAACCCTAACACTAACACTAACCCTAACCCTAACCCATACCCTACGCCCTACCCGAACCCCTCCCTGAACCCGTACCCTAAACCGTACCCTAACCCTCACCCTAACCCTAACCCTAACCCTAAGCTACCCTTGACGGCTTCTGCCTCCAATAGATTTCCTAAGCACTAGTGTTTTAAGGAACAGGTTAAAAAGAGAATCCTAATGTGATTTCTTGATAATGGGTGTGTTCCTTATCTTCTCCTAGTGTCTAAACTCTTCTCCATGGCTGGACCCCCAAATAATATTCCTTTACGTGCTAAGGGGTATCTAGAGAGTGGGATAGGTTTAATAACTAACCTCACCCTATCGCATACCCTAACCTTAACCCCTACCCTAACCCTAACGCGTACCCTAATCCTAACCCGTACCCTAAACCAAGCCCTAACCCTAACACTAACCCTAACCCTAACCCTAACACATAGCCTACGCCCTACCCGAACACCTCCCCGAACCCGTACCCTAAGCCGTACCCTAACCCTCACCCTAACCCTAACCCTAACCCTAAGCTACCCTTGACTGCTTCTGCCTCCAATAGATTTCCTAAGCACTAGTGTTTTAAGGAACAGTTTAAAAAGAGAATCATATTGTGATTTCTTGATAATGGGTGTGTTCCTTATCTTCTCCTAGTGTCTAAACTCTTCTCCATGGCTGGACCCCCAAATAATATTCCTTTACGTGCTAAGGGGTATCTAGAGAGTGGGATAGGTTTAATAACTACCCTCACCCTAACACGTACCCTAACCCTAACCCCTACCCTAACACTAACGCGTACCCTAACCCTAACCCGTACCCTAAACCGAGCCCTAACCATAACACTAACCCTAACCCTAACCCTAACCCATACCCTACGCCCTACCCGAACCCCTCCCCGAAACCGTACCCTAAGCCATACCCTAGCCCTCACCCTAACCCTAACCCTAACCCTAAGCTACCCTTGACTGCTTCTGCCTCCAATAGATTTCCTAAGCACTAGTGTTTTAAGGACCAGGTTAAAAAGAGAATCCTAATGTGATTTCGTGATAATGGGTGTGTTCCTTATCTTCTCCTAGTGTCTAAACTCTTCTCCATGGCTGGACCCCCAAATAATATTCCTTTACGTGCTAAGGGGTATCTAGAGAGTGGGATAGGTTTAATAACTACCCTCACCCTATCGCATACCCTAACCCTAACCCCTACCCTAACCCTAACGCATACCCTAATCCTAACCCGTACCCTAAACCGAGCCCTAACCCTAACCCTTGCCCTAACCCTATCCCTAACCCATACCCTACGCCCTACCCGAACCCCTCCCCAAACCCGTACCCTAAGCCGTACCCTAACCCTCACCCTAACCCTAACCCTAACCCTAAGGTACCCTTGACTGCTTCTGCCTCCAATAGATTTCCTAAGCACTAGTGTTTTAAGGAACAGGTTAAAAAGAGAATCCTAATGTGATTTCTTGATAATGGGTGTGTTCCTTATCTTCTCCTCGTGTCTAAACTCTTCTCCATGGCTGGACCCCCAAATAATATTCCTTTACGTGCTAAGGGGTATCTAGAGAGTGGGATAGGTTTAATAACTACCCTCACCCTAACGCGTAACCTAACCCTAACCCCTACCATAACCCTAGCGCGTACCCTAATCCTAACCCGTACCCTAAACCGAGCCCTAACCCTAACACTAACTCTAACCCTAACCCTAACCCATACCCTACGCCCTACACGAACCCCTCCCTGAACCCGTACCCTAAACCGTACCCTAACCCTCACCCTAACCCTAACCCTAACCCTAAGCTACCCTTGACGGCTTCTGCCTCCAATAGATTTCCTAAGCACTAGTGTTTTAAGGAACAGGTTAAAAAGAGAATCCTAATGTGATTTCGTGATAATGGGTGTGTTCCTTATCTTCTCCTCGTGTCTAAACTCTTCTCCATGGCTGGACCCCCAAATAATATACCTTTACGTGCTAAGGGGTATCTAGAGAGTGGGATAGGTTTAATAACTACCCTCACCCTAACGCGTACCCTAACCCTAACCCCTACCCTAACCCTACCGTGTACCCTAATCCTATCCCGTACCCTAAACCGAGCCCTAACCCTAACACTAACTCTAACCCTAACCCTAACCCATACCCTACGCCCTACCCGAACCCCTCCCTGAACCCGTACCCTAAACCGTACCCTAACACTCACCCTAACCCTAACCCTAACCCTAAGCTACCCTTGACGGCTTCTGCCTCCAATAGATTTCCTATGCACTAGTTTTTTAAGGAACAGGTTAAAAAGAGAATCCTAATGTGATTTCTTGATAATGGGTGTGTTCCTTATCTTCTCCTCGTGTCTAAACTCTTCTCCATGGCTGGACCCCCAAATAATATTCCTTTACGTGCTAAGGGGTATCTAGAGAGTGGGATAGGTTTAATAACTACCCTCACCCTAACGCGTTCCCTAACCCTAACCCCTTCCCTAACCCTAACGCGTACCCTAATTCTAACCCGTACCCTAAACCGAGCCCTAACCCTAACACTAGCCCTAACCCTAACCCTAACCCATACCCTACGCCCTACCCGAACCCCTCCCCGAACCCGTACCCTAAGCCGTACCCTAAACCTCACCCTAACCCTAACCCTAACCCTAAGCTACCCTTGACTGCTTCTGCCTCCAATAGATTTCCTAAGCACTAGTGTTTTAAGGAACAGGTTAAAAAGAGAATCCTAATGTGATTTCTTGATAATGGGTGTGTTCCTTATCTTCTCCTAGTGTCTAAACTCTTCTCCATGGCTGGACCCCCAAATAATATTCCTTTACGTGCTAAGGTGTATCTAGAGAGTGGGATAGGTTTAATAACTAACCTCACCCTATCGCGTACCCTAACCCTAACCCCTACCCTAACACTAACGCGTAAACTAATCCTAACCCGTACCCTAAACCGAGCCCTAACCCTAACACTAACCCTAACCCTAACCCTAACCCATACCCTACGCCCTACCCGAACCCCTCCCCGAACCCGTACCCTAAGCCATACCCTAACCCTCACCCTAACCCTAACCGTAACCCTAAGCTACCCTTGACTGCTTCTGCCTCCAATAGATTTCCTAAGCACTAGTGTTTTAAGGAACAGGTGAAAAAGAGAATCCTAATGTGATTTCTTGATAATGGGTGTATTCCTTATCTTCTCCTCGTGTCTAAACTCTTCTCCATGGCTGGACCCCCAAATAATATACCTTTACGTGCTAAGGGTTATCTAGAGAGTGTGATAGGTTTAATAACTACCCCCACCCTAACGCGTACCCTAACCCTAACCCCTACCCTAACCCTAACGCGTACCCTAATCCTAACCCATACCCTAAACCGAGGCCTAACCCTAACACTAGCCCTAACCCTATACCTAACCTATACCCTACGCCCTATCCGAACCCCTCCCTGAACCCGTACCCTAAGCCATACCCTAACCCTCACCCTAACCCTAACCCTCACCCTAAGCTACCCTTGATTGCTTCTGCCACCAATAGATTTCCTAAGCACTAGTGTTTTAAGGAACAGGTTAAAAAGAGAATCCTAATGTGATTTCGTGATAATGGGTGTGTTCCTTTTCTTCTCCTAGTGTCTAAACTCTTCTCCATGGCTGGACCCCCAATAATATTCCTGTACGGGCTAAGGGGTATCTAGAGAGTGGGATAGGTTTAATAACTACCCTCACCCTAACGCGTACACTAACCCTAACCCCTACCCTAACACTAACGCGTACCCTAATCCTAACCTGTACCCTAAACCGAGCCCTAACCCTAACAATAACCCTAACCCTAACCCTAACCCTAACCCTAACCCTAACCCATACCCTACGCCCTACACGAACCCCTCCCCGAACCCGTACCCTAAGCCGTACCCTAACCCTCACCCTAACCCTAACCCTAACCCTAAGCTACCCTTGACGGCTTCTGCCTCCAATAGATTTCCTAAGCACTAGTGTTTTAAGGAACAGGTTAAAAAGAGAATCCTAATGTGATTTCTTGATAATGGGTGTGTTCCTTATCTTCTCCTAGTGTCTAAACTCTTCTCCATGGCTGGACCCCCAAATAATATTCCTTTACGTGCTAAGGGGTATCTAGAGAGTGGGATAGGTTTAATAACTACCCTCACCCTAAAGCGTACCCTTACCCTAACCACTACCCTAACACTAACGCGTACCCTAATCCTAACCCGTACCCTAAACCGAGCCCTAACCCTAACACTAACCCTAACCCTAACCCTGACCCATACCCTACGCCCTACCAGAACCCCTCCCCGAACCCATACCCTAAGCCGTACCCTAACCCTCACCCTAACCCTAACCCTAACCCTAAGCTACCCTTGACTGCTTCTTCCTCCAATAGATTTCCTAAGCACTAGTGTTTTAAGGAACAGGTTAAAAAGAGAATCCTAATGTGATTTCTTGATAATGGGTGTGTTCCTTATCTTCTCCTCGTGTCTAAACTCTTCTCCATGGCTGGACCCCCAAATAATATTCCTTTACGTGCTAAGGGGTTTCTAGAGAGTCTGATAGGTTTAATAACTACCCGCACCCTAATGCGTACCCTAACCCTAACCCCTACCCTAACCCTAACGCGTACCCTAATCCGAACCCATACCCTAAACCGAGCCCTAACCCTAACACTAGCCCTAACCCTATACCTAACCCATACCCTACGCCCTACCCGAACCCCTCCCCGAACCCGTACCCTAAGCCATACCCTAACCCTCACCCTAACCCTAACCCTAACCCTAAGCTACCCTTGACTGCTTCTGCCTCCAATAGATTTCCTAAGCACTAGTGTTTTAAGGAACAGGTTAAAAAGAGAATCCTAATGTGATTTCGTGATAATGGGTGTGTTCCTTATCTTCTCCTAGTGTCTAAACTCTTCTCCATGGCTGGACCCCCATTAATATTCCTTTACGTGCTAAGGGGTATCTAGAGAGTGGGATAGGTTTAATAACTACCCTCACCCTAACGCGTACACTAACCCTAACCCCTACCCTAACCCTAACGCGTACCCTAATCCTAACCCGTACCCTAAACCGAGCCCTAACCCTAACACTAACCCTAACCCTAACCCTAACCCATACCCTACGCCCTACCCGAACCCCTCCCCGAACCCGTACCCTAAGCCGTACCCTAAACCTCACCCTAACCCTAACCCTAACCCTAAGCTACCCTTGACTGCTTCTGCCTCCAATAGATTTCCTAAGCACTAGTGTTTTAAGGAACAGGTTAAAAAGAGAATCCTAATGTGATTTCTTGATAATGGGTGTGTTCCTTATCTTCTCCTCGTGTCTAAACTCTTCTCCATGGCTGGACCCCCAAATAATATTCCTTTACGTGCTAAGGGGTATCTAGAGAGTGGGATAGGTTTAATAACTACCCTCACCCTAACGCGTACCCTAACCCGAACCCCTACCCTAACCCTAACGCGTACCCTAATCCTAACCCGTACCCTAAACCGAGCCCTAAACCTAACGCTAGCCCTAACCCTAACCCTAACCCATACCCTACGCCCTACCCGAACCCCTCCCCGAACCCGTACCCTAAGCCATACCCTAGCCCTCACCCTAACCCTAACACTAACCCTAAGCTACCCTTGACTGCTTCTGCCTCCAATAGATTTCCTAAGCACTAGTGTTTTAAGGAACAGATTAAAAAGAGAATCCTAATGTGATTTCGTGATAATGGGTGTGTTCCTTATCTTCTCCTAGTGTCTAAACTCTTCTCCATGGCTGGACCCCCAAATAATATTCCTTTACGTGCTAAGGGGTATCTAGAGAGTGGGATAGGTTTAATAACTACCCTCACCCTAACGCGTTCCCTAACCCTAACCCCTACCCTAACCCTAACGCGTACCCTAATCCTAACCCGTACCCTAAACCGAGCCCTAACCCTAACACTAGCCCTAACCCTAACCCTAACCAATACCCTACGCCCTACCCGAACCCCTCCCCGAACCCGTACCCTAAGCCGTACCCTAACACTCACCCTAACCCTAACCTTAACCCTAAGCTACCCTTGACTGCTTCTGCCTCCAATAGATTTCCTAAGCACTAGTGTTTTAAGGAACAGTTTAAAAAGAGAATCATATTGTGATTTCTTGATAATGGGTGTGTTCCTTATCTTCTACTAGTGTCTAAACTCTTCTCCATGGCTGGACCCCCAAATAATATTCCTTTACGTGCTAAGGGGTATCTAGAGAGTGGGATAGGTTTAATAACTACCCTCACCCTAAAGCGTACCCTAACCCTAACCACTACCCTAACACTAACGCGTACACTAATCCTAACCCGTACCCTAAACCGAGCCCTAACCCTAACACTAACCCTAACCCTAACCCTAACCCATACCCTAGGCCCTACCCGATCCCCTCCCCGAACCCGTACCCTAAGCCGTACCCTAACCCTCACCCTAACCCTAACCCTAACCCTAAGCTACCCTTGACTGCTTCTGCCTCCAATAGATTTCCTAAGCACTAGTGTTTTAAGGAACAGGTTAAAAAGAGAATCCTAATGTGATTTCTTGATAATGGGTGTGTTCCTTATCTTCTCCTCGTGTCTAAACTCTTCTCCATGGCTGGACCCCCAAATAATATTCCTTTACGTGCTAAGGGGTATCTAGAGAGTGGGATAGATTCAATAACTACCCTCACCCTAACGCGTACCCTAACACTAACCCCTACCCTAACCCTAACGCGTACACTAATCCTAACCCGTACCCTAAACCGAGCCCTAACCCTAACCCTTGCCCTAACCCTAACCCTAACCCATACCCTACGCCCTACCCGAACCCCTCCCCGAACCCGTACCTTAAGCTATACCCTAACCCTCACCCTAACCCTATCCCTAAACCTAAGCTACCCTTGACTGCTTCTGCCTCCAATAGATTTCCTAAGCACTAGTGTTTTAAGGAACAGGTTAAAAAGAGAATCCTAATGTGCTTTCTTGATAATGGGTGTGTTCCTTATCTTCTCCTAGTGTCTAAACTCTTCTCCATGGCTGGACCACCAAATAATATTCCTTTACGTGCTAAGGGGTATCTAGAGAGTGGGATAGGTTTAATAACTACCCTCACCCTAACGCGTACCCTAACCCTAACCCCTACCCTAACCCTAACGCGTACCCTAATCCTAACCCGTACCCTAAACCGAGCCCTAAACCTAACGCTAGCCCTAACCCTAACCCTAACCCATACCCTACGCCCTACCCGAACCCCTCCCCGAACCCGTACCCTAAGCCATACCCTAGCCCTCACCCTAACCCTAACACTAACCCTAAGCTACCCTTGACTGCTTCTGCCTCCAATAGATTTCCTAAGCACTAGTGTTTTAAGGAACAGGTTAAAAAGAGAATCCTAATGTGATTTCGTGATAATGGGTGTGTTCCTTATCTTCTCCTAGTGTCTAAACTCTTCTCCATGGCTGGACCCCCAAATAATATTCCTTTACGTGCTAAGGGGTATCTAGAGAGTGGGATAGGTTTAATAACTACCCTCACCCTAACGCGTTCCCTAACCCTAACCCCTACCCTAAACCTAACGCGTACCCTAATCCTAACCCGTACCCTAAACCGAGCCCTAACCCTAACACTAGCCCTAACCCTAACCCTAACCAATACCCTACGCCCTACCCGAACCCCTCCCCGAACCCGTACCCTAAGCCGTACCCTAACCCTCACCCTAACCCTAACCTTAACCCTAAGCTACCCTTGACTTCTTCTGCCTCCAATAGATTTCCTAAGCACTAGTGTTTTAAGGAACAGTTTAAAAAGAGAATCATATTGTGATTTCTTGATAAATGGTGTGTTCCTTATCTTCTCCTAGTGTCTAAACTCTTCTCCATGGCTGGACCCCCAAATAATATTCCTTTACGTGCTAAGGGGTATCTAGAGAGTGGGATAGGTTTAATAACTACCCTCACCCTAACGCGTTCCCTAACCCTAACCCCTACCCTAACCCTAACGCGTACCCTAATCCTAACCCGTACCCTAAACCGAGCCCTAACCCTAACACTAGCCCTAACCCTAACCCTAACCAATACCCTACGCCCTACCCGAACCCCTCCCCGAAACCGTACCCTAAGCCATACCCTAGCCCTCACCCTAACCCTAACCCTAACCCTAAGCTACCCTTGACTGCTTCTGCATCCAATAGATTTCCTAAGCACTAGTGTTTTAAGGACCAGGTTAAAAAGAGAATCCTAATGTGATTTCTTGATAATGGGTGTGTTCCTTATCTTCTCCTCGTGTCTAAACTCTTCTCCATGGCTGGACCCCCAAATAATATTCCTTTACGTGCTAAGGGGTATCTAGAGAGTGGGATAGGTTTAATAACTACCCTCACCCTAACGCGTAACCTAACCCTAACCCCTACCATAACCCTAGCGCGTACCCTAATCCTAACCCGTACCCTAAACCGAGCCCTAACCCTAACACTAACTCTAACCCTAACCCTAACCCATACCCTACGCCCTACCCGAACCCCTCCCTGAACCCGTACCCTAAACCGTACCCTAACCCTCACCCTAACCCTAACCCTAACCCTAAGCTACCCTTGACTGCTTCTGCCTCCAATAGATTTCCTAAGCACTAGTGTTTTAAGGAACAGGTTAAAAAGAGAATCCTAATGTGATTTCTTGATAATGGGTGTGTTCCTTATCTTCTCCTCGTGTCTAAACTCTTCTCCATGGCTGGACCCCCAAATAATATTCCTTTACGTGCTAAGGGGTATCTAGAGAGTGGGATAGGTTTAATAACTACCCTCACCCTAACGCGTACCCTAACCCGAACCCCTACCCTAACCCTAACGCGTACCCTAATCCTAACCCGTACCCTAAACCGAGCCCTAAACCTAACGCTAGCCCTAACCCTAACCCTAACCCATACCCTACGCCCTACCCGAACCCCTCCCCGAACCCGTACCCTAAGCCATACCCTAGCCCTCACCCTAACCCTAACACTAACCCTAAGCTACCCTTGACTGCTTCTGCCTCCAATAGATTTCCTAAGCACTAGTGTTTTAAGGAACAGATTAAAAAGAGAATCCTAATGTGATTTCGTGATAATGGGTGTGTTCCTTATCTTCTCCTAGTGTCTAAACTCTTCTCCATGGCTGGACCCCCAAATAATATTCCTTTACGTGCTAAGGGGTATCTAGAGAGTGGGATAGGTTTAATAACTACCCTCACCCTAACGCGTTCCCTAACCCTAACCCCTACCCTAACCCTAACGCGTACCCTAATCCTAACCCGTACCCTAAACCGAGCCCTAACCCTAACACTAGCCCTAACCCTAACCCTAACCAATACCCTACGCCCTACCCGAACCCCTCCCCGAACCCGTACCCTAAGCCGTACCCTAACACTCACCCTAACCCTAACCTTAACCCTAAGCTACCCTTGACTGCTTCTGCCTCCAATAGATTTCCTAAGCACTAGTGTTTTAAGGAACAGTTTAAAAAGAGAATCATATTGTGATTTCTTGATAATGGGTGTGTTCCTTATCTTCTACTAGTGTCTAAACTCTTCTCCATGGCTGGACCCCCAAATAATATTCCTTTACGTGCTAAGGGGTATCTAGAGAGTGGGATAGGTTTAATAACTACCCTCACCCTAAAGCGTACCCTAACCCTAACCACTACCCTAACACTAACGCGTACACTAATCCTAACCCGTACCCTAAACCGAGCCCTAACCCTAACACTAACCCTAACCCTAACCCTAACCCATACCCTAGGCCCTACCCGATCCCCTCCCCGAACCCGTACCCTAAGCCGTACCCTAACCCTCACCCTAACCCTAACCCTAACCCTAAGCTACCCTTGACTGCTTCTGCCTCCAATAGATTTCCTAAGCACTAGTGTTTTAAGGAACAGGTTAAAAAGAGAATCCTAATGTGATTTCTTGATAATGGGTGTGTTCCTTATCTTCTCCTCGTGTCTAAACTCTTCTCCATGGCTGGACCCCCAAATAATATTCCTTTACGTGCTAAGGGGTATCTAGAGAGTGGGATAGATTCAATAACTACCCTCACCCTAACGCGTACCCTAACACTAACCCCTACCCTAACCCTAACGCGTACACTAATCCTAACCCGTACCCTAAACCGAGCCCTAACCCTAACCCTTGCCCTAACCCTAACCCTAACCCATACCCTACGCCCTACCCGAACCCCTCCCCGAACCCGTACCTTAAGCTATACCCTAACCCTCACCCTAACCCTATCCCTAAACCTAAGCTACCCTTGACTGCTTCTGCCTCCAATAGATTTCCTAAGCACTAGTGTTTTAAGGAACAGGTTAAAAAGAGAATCCTAATGTGCTTTCTTGATAATGGGTGTGTTCCTTATCTTCTCCTAGTGTCTAAACTCTTCTCCATGGCTGGACCACCAAATAATATTCCTTTACGTGCTAAGGGGTATCTAGAGAGTGGGATAGGTTTAATAACTACCCTCACCCTAACGCGTACCCTAACCCTAACCCCTACCCTAACCCTAACGCGTACCCTAATCCTAACCCGTACCCTAAACCGAGCCCTAAACCTAACGCTAGCCCTAACCCTAACCCTAACCCATACCCTACGCCCTACCCGAACCCCTCCCCGAACCCGTACCCTAAGCCATACCCTAGCCCTCACCCTAACCCTAACACTAACCCTAAGCTACCCTTGACTGCTTCTGCCTCCAATAGATTTCCTAAGCACTAGTGTTTTAAGGAACAGGTTAAAAAGAGAATCCTAATGTGATTTCGTGATAATGGGTGTGTTCCTTATCTTCTCCTAGTGTCTAAACTCTTCTCCATGGCTGGACCCCCAAATAATATTCCTTTACGTGCTAAGGGGTATCTAGAGAGTGGGATAGGTTTAATAACTACCCTCACCCTAACGCGTTCCCTAACCCTAACCCCTACCCTAAACCTAACGCGTACCCTAATCCTAACCCGTACCCTAAACCGAGCCCTAACCCTAACACTAGCCCTAACCCTAACCCTAACCAATACCCTACGCCCTACCCGAACCCCTCCCCGAACCCGTACCCTAAGCCGTACCCTAACCCTCACCCTAACCCTAACCTTAACCCTAAGCTACCCTTGACTTCTTCTGCCTCCAATAGATTTCCTAAGCACTAGTGTTTTAAGGAACAGTTTAAAAAGAGAATCATATTGTGATTTCTTGATAAATGGTGTGTTCCTTATCTTCTCCTAGTGTCTAAACTCTTCTCCATGGCTGGACCCCCAAATAATATTCCTTTACGTGCTAAGGGGTATCTAGAGAGTGGGATAGGTTTAATAACTACCCTCACCCTAACGCGTTCCCTAACCCTAACCCCTACCCTAACCCTAACGCGTACCCTAATCCTAACCCGTACCCTAAACCGAGCCCTAACCCTAACACTAGCCCTAACCCTAACCCTAACCAATACCCTACGCCCTACCCGAACCCCTCCCCGAAACCGTACCCTAAGCCATACCCTAGCCCTCACCCTAACCCTAACCCTAACCCTAAGCTACCCTTGACTGCTTCTGCATCCAATAGATTTCCTAAGCACTAGTGTTTTAAGGACCAGGTTAAAAAGAGAATCCTAATGTGATTTCTTGATAATGGGTGTGTTCCTTATCTTCTCCTCGTGTCTAAACTCTTCTCCATGGCTGGACCCCCAAATAATATTCCTTTACGTGCTAAGGGGTATCTAGAGAGTGGGATAGGTTTAATAACTACCCTCACCCTAACGCGTAACCTAACCCTAACCCCTACCATAACCCTAGCGCGTACCCTAATCCTAACCCGTACCCTAAACCGAGCCCTAACCCTAACACTAACTCTAACCCTAACCCTAACCCATACCCTACGCCCTACCCGAACCCCTCCCTGAACCCGTACCCTAAACCGTACCCTAACCCTCACCCTAACCCTAACCCTAACCCTAAGCTACCCTTGACGGCTTCTGCCTCCAATAGATTTCCTAAGCACTAGTGTTTTAAGGAACAGGTTAAAAAGAGAATCCTAATGTGATTTCTTGATAATGGGTGTGTTCCTTATCTTCTCCTCGTGTCTAAACACTTCTCCATGGCTGGACCCCCAAATAATATTCCTTTAAGTGCTAAGGGGTATCTAGAGAGTGGGATAGGTTTAATAACTACCCTCACCCTAACGCGTACACTAACCCTAACCCCTACCCTAACCCTAACGAGTACCCTAATCCTAACCCGTACCCTAAACCGAGCCCTAAACCTAACACTAGCCCTAACCCTAACCCTAACCCATACCCTACGCCCTACCCGAACCCCTCCCCGAACCCGTACCCTAAGCCATACCCTAGCCCTCACCCTAACCCTAACCCTAACCCTAATCTACCCTTGACTGCTTCTGCCTCCAATAGATTTCCTAAGCACTAGTGTTTTAAGGACCAGGTTAAAAAGAGAATCCTAATGTGATTTGGTGATAATGGGTGTGTTCCTTATCTTCTCCTAGTGTCTAAACTCTTCTCCATGGCTGGACCCCCAAATAATATTCCTTTACGTGCTAAGGGGTATCTAGAGAGTGGGATAGGTTTAATAACTACCCTCACCCTAACGCGTACCCTAACCCTAACCCCTACCCTAACCCTAACGCGTACCCTAATCCTAACCCGTACCCTAAACCGAGCCCTAACCCTAACACTAACTCTAACCCTAACCCTAACCCATACCCTACGCCCTACCCGAACCCCTCCCTGAACCCGTACCCTAAACCGTACCCTAACCCTCACCCTAACCCTAACCCTAACCCTAAGCTACCCTTGACGGCTTCTGCCTCCAATAGATTTCCTAAGCACTAGTGTTTTAAGGAACAGGTTAAAAAGAGAATCCTAATGTGATTTCTTGATAATGGGTGTGTTCCTTATCTTCTCCTAGTGTCTAAACTCTTCTCCATGGCTGGACCCCCAAATAATATTCCTTTACGTGCTAAGGGGTATCTAGAGAGTGGGATAGGTTTAATAACTAACCTCACCCTATCGCATACCCTAACCCTAACCCCTACCCTAACACTAACGCGTACCCTAATCCTAACCCGTACCCTAAACCAAGCCCTAACCCTAACACTAACCCTAACCCTAACCCTAACACATAGCCTACGCCCTACCCGAACCCCTCCCCGAACCCGTACCCTAAGCCGTACCCTAACCCTAACCCTAACCCTAACCCTAACCCTAAGCTACCCTTGACTGCTTCTGCCTCCAATAGATTTCCTAAGCACTAGTGTTTTAAGGAACAGGTTAAAGAGAGAATCCTAATGTGATTTCTTGATAATGGGTGTGTTCCTTATTTTCTCCTAGTGTCTAAACTCTTCTCCATAGCTGGACCCCCAAATAATATTCCTTTACGTGCTAAGGGGTATCTAGAGAGTGGGATAGGTTTAATAACTACCCTCACCCTAAAGCGTACCCTTACCCTAACCACTACCCTAACACTAACGCGTACCCTAATCCTAACCCGTACCCTTAACCGAGCCCTAAACCTAACACTAACCCTAACCTTAACCCTAACCCATACACTACGCCCTACCCGAACCCCTCCCCGAACCCGTACCCTAAGCCGTACCCTAACCCTCACCCTAACCCTAACCCTAACCCTAAGCTACCCTTGACTGCTTCTTCCTCCAATAGATTTCCTAAGCACTAGTGTTTTAAGGAACAGGTTAAAAAGAGAATCCTAATGTGATTTCTTGATAATGGGTGTGTTCCTTATCTTCTCCTCGTGTCTAAACTCTTCTCCATGGCTGGACCCCCAAATAATATTCCTTTACGTGCTAAGGGGTATCTAGAGAGTGGGATAGGTTTAATAACTACCCTCACCCTAACGCGTACCCTAACCCTAACCCCTACCCTAACCCTAGTGCGTACCCTAATCCTAACCCGTACCCTAAACCGAGCCCTAACCCTAACACTAACACTAACCCTAACCCTAACCCATACCCTACGCCCTACCCGAACCCCTCCCTGAACCCGTACCCTAAACCGTACCCTAACCCTCACCCTAACCCTAACCCTAACCCTAAGCTACCCTTGACGGCTTCTGCCTCCAATAGATTTCCTAAGCACTAGTGTTTTAAGGAACAGGTTAAAAAGAGAATCCTAATGTGATTTCTTGATAATGGGTGTGTTCCTTATCTTCTCCTAGTGTCTAAACTCTTCTCCATGGCTGGACCCCCAAATAATATTCCTTTACGTGCTAAGGGGTATCTAGAGAGTGGGATAGGTTTAATAACTAACCTCACCCTATCGCATACCCTAACCTTAACCCCTACCCTAACCCTAACGCGTACCCTAATCCTAACCCGTACCCTAAACCAAGCCCTAACCCTAACACTAACCCTAACCCTAACCCTAACACATAGCCTACGCCCTACCCGAACACCTCCCCGAACCCGTACCCTAAGCCGTACCCTAACCCTCACCCTAACCCTAACCCTAACCCTAAGCTACCCTTGACTGCTTCTGCCTCCAATAGATTTCCTAAGCACTAGTGTTTTAAGGAACAGTTTAAAAAGAGAATCATATTGTGATTTCTTGATAATGGGTGTGTTCCTTATCTTCTCCTAGTGTCTAAACTCTTCTCCATGGCTGGACCCCCAAATAATATTCCTTTACGTGCTAAGGGGTATCTAGAGAGTGGGATAGGTTTAATAACTACCCTCACCCTAACACGTACCCTAACCCTAACCCCTACCCTAACACTAACGCGTACCCTAACCCTAACCCGTACCCTAAACCGAGCCCTAACCATAACACTAACCCTAACCCTAACCCTAACCCATACCCTACGCCCTACCCGAACCCCTCCCCGAAACCGTACCCTAAGCCATACCCTAGCCCTCACCCTAACCCTAACCCTAACCCTAAGCTACCCTTGACTGCTTCTGCCTCCAATAGATTTCCTAAGCACTAGTGTTTTAAGGACCAGGTTAAAAAGAGAATCCTAATGTGATTTCGTGATAATGGGTGTGTTCCTTATCTTCTCCTAGTGTCTAAACTCTTCTCCATGGCTGGACCCCCAAATAATATTCCTTTACGTGCTAAGGGGTATCTAGAGAGTGGGATAGGTTTAATAACTACCCTCACCCTATCGCATACCCTAACCCTAACCCCTACCCTAACCCTAACGCATACCCTAATCCTAACCCGTACCCTAAACCGAGCCCTAACCCTAACCCTTGCCCTAACCCTATCCCTAACCCATACCCTACGCCCTACCCGAACCCCTCCCCAAACCCGTACCCTAAGCCGTACCCTAACCCTCACCCTAACCCTAACCCTAACCCTAAGGTACCCTTGACTGCTTCTGCCTCCAATAGATTTCCTAAGCACTAGTGTTTTAAGGAACAGGTTAAAAAGAGAATCCTAATGTGATTTCTTGATAATGGGTGTGTTCCTTATCTTCTCCTCGTGTCTAAACTCTTCTCCATGGCTGGACCCCCAAATAATATTCCTTTACGTGCTAAGGGGTATCTAGAGAGTGGGATAGGTTTAATAACTACCCTCACCCTAACGCGTAACCTAACCCTAACCCCTACCATAACCCTAGCGCGTACCCTAATCCTAACCCGTACCCTAAACCGAGCCCTAACCCTAACACTAACTCTAACCCTAACCCTAACCCATACCCTACGCCCTACACGAACCCCTCCCTGAACCCGTACCCTAAACCGTACCCTAACCCTCACCCTAACCCTAACCCTAACCCTAAGCTACCCTTGACTGCTTCTGCCTCCAATAGATTTCCTAAGCACTAGTGTTTTAAGGAACAGGTTAAAAAGAGAATCCTAATGTGATTTCTTGATAATGGGTGTGTTCCTTATCTTCTCCTAGTGTCTAAACTCTTCTCCATGGCTGGACCCCCAAATAATATTCCTTTACGTGCTAAGGTGTATCTAGAGAGTGGGATAGGTTTAATAACTAACCTCACCCTATCGCGTACCCTAACCCTAACCCCTACCCTAACACTAACGCGTAAACTAATCCTAACCCGTACCCTAAACCGAGCCCTAACCCTAACACTAACCCTAACCCTAACCCTAACCCATACCCTACGCCCTACCCGAACCCCTCCCCGAACCCGTACCCTAAGCCATACCCTAACCCTCACCCTAACCCTAACCGTAACCCTAAGCTACCCTTGACTGCTTCTGCCTCCAATAGATTTCCTAAGCACTAGTGTTTTAAGGAACAGGTGAAAAAGAGAATCCTAATGTGATTTCTTGATAATGGGTGTATTCCTTATCTTCTCCTCGTGTCTAAACTCTTCTCCATGGCTGGACCCCCAAATAATATACCTTTACGTGCTAAGGGTTATCTAGAGAGTGTGATAGGTTTAATAACTACCCCCACCCTAACGCGTACCCTAACCCTAACCCCTACCCTAACCCTAACGCGTACCCTAATCCTAACCCATACCCTAAACCGAGGCCTAACCCTAACACTAGCCCTAACCCTATACCTAACCTATACCCTACGCCCTATCCGAACCCCTCCCTGAACCCGTACCCTAAGCCATACCCTAACCCTCACCCTAACCCTAACCCTCACCCTAAGCTACCCTTGATTGCTTCTGCCACCAATAGATTTCCTAAGCACTAGTGTTTTAAGGAACAGGTTAAAAAGAGAATCCTAATGTGATTTCGTGATAATGGGTGTGTTCCTTTTCTTCTCCTAGTGTCTAAACTCTTCTCCATGGCTGGACCCCCAATAATATTCCTGTACGGGCTAAGGGGTATCTAGAGAGTGGGATAGGTTTAATAACTACCCTCACCCTAACGCGTACACTAACCCTAACCCCTACCCTAACACTAACGCGTACCCTAATCCTAACCTGTACCCTAAACCGAGCCCTAACCCTAACAATAACCCTAACCCTAACCCTAACCCTAACCCTAACCCTAACCCATACCCTACGCCCTACACGAACCCCTCCCCGAACCCGTACCCTAAGCCGTACCCTAACCCTCACCCTAACCCTAACCCTAACCCTAAGCTACCCTTGACGGCTTCTGCCTCCAATAGATTTCCTAAGCACTAGTGTTTTAAGGAACAGGTTAAAAAGAGAATCCTAATGTGATTTCTTGATAATGGGTGTGTTCCTTATCTTCTCCTAGTGTCTAAACTCTTCTCCATGGCTGGACCCCCAAATAATATTCCTTTACGTGCTAAGGGGTATCTAGAGAGTGGGATAGGTTTAATAACTACCCTCACCCTAAAGCGTACCCTTACCCTAACCACTACCCTAACACTAACGCGTACCCTAATCCTAACCCGTACCCTAAACCGAGCCCTAACCCTAACACTAACCCTAACCCTAACCCTGACCCATACCCTACGCCCTACCAGAACCCCTCCCCGAACCCATACCCTAAGCCGTACCCTAACCCTCACCCTAACCCTAACCCTAACCCTAAGCTACCCTTGACTGCTTCTTCCTCCAATAGATTTCCTAAGCACTAGTGTTTTAAGGAACAGGTTAAAAAGAGAATCCTAATGTGATTTCTTGATAATGGGTGTGTTCCTTATCTTCTCCTCGTGTCTAAACTCTTCTCCATGGCTGGACCCCCAAATAATATTCCTTTACGTGCTAAGGGGTTTCTAGAGAGTCTGATAGGTTTAATAACTACCCGCACCCTAATGCGTACCCTAACCCTAACCCCTACCCTAACCCTAACGCGTACCCTAATCCGAACCCATACCCTAAACCGAGCCCTAACCCTAACACTAGCCCTAACCCTATACCTAACCCATACCCTACGCCCTACCCGAACCCCTCCCCGAACCCGTACCCTAAGCCATACCCTAACCCTCACCCTAACCCTAACCCTAACCCTAAGCTACCCTTGACTGCTTCTGCCTCCAATAGATTTCCTAAGCACTAGTGTTTTAAGGAACAGGTTAAAAAGAGAATCCTAATGTGATTTCGTGATAATGGGTGTGTTCCTTATCTTCTCCTAGTGTCTAAACTCTTCTCCATGGCTGGACCCCCATTAATATTCCTTTACGTGCTAAGGGGTATCTAGAGAGTGGGATAGGTTTAATAACTACCCTCACCCTAACGCGTACACTAACCCTAACCCCTACCCTAACCCTAACGCGTACCCTAATCCTAACCCGTACCCTAAACCGAGCCCTAACCCTAACACTAACCCTAACCCTAACCCTAACCCATACCCTACGCCCTACCCGAACCCCTCCCCGAACCCGTACCCTAAGCCGTACCCTAAACCTCACCCTAACCCTAACCCTAACCCTAAGCTACCCTTGACTGCTTCTGCCTCCAATAGATTTCCTAAGCACTAGTGTTTTAAGGAACAGGTTAAAAAGAGAATCCTAATGTGATTTCTTGATAATGGGTGTGTTCCTTATCTTCTCCTCGTGTCTAAACTCTTCTCCATGGCTGGACCCCCAAATAATATTCCTTTACGTGCTAAGGGGTATCTAGAGAGTGGGATAGGTTTAATAACTACCCTCACCCTAACGCGTACCCTAACCCGAACCCCTACCCTAACCCTAACGCGTACCCTAATCCTAACCCGTACCCTAAACCGAGCCCTAAACCTAACGCTAGCCCTAACCCTAACCCTAACCCATACCCTACGCCCTACCCGAACCCCTCCCCGAACCCGTACCCTAAGCCATACCCTAGCCCTCACCCTAACCCTAACACTAACCCTAAGCTACCCTTGACTGCTTCTGCCTCCAATAGATTTCCTAAGCACTAGTGTTTTAAGGAACAGATTAAAAAGAGAATCCTAATGTGATTTCGTGATAATGGGTGTGTTCCTTATCTTCTCCTAGTGTCTAAACTCTTCTCCATGGCTGGACCCCCAAATAATATTCCTTTACGTGCTAAGGGGTATCTAGAGAGTGGGATAGGTTTAATAACTACCCTCACCCTAACGCGTTCCCTAACCCTAACCCCTACCCTAACCCTAACGCGTACCCTAATCCTAACCCGTACCCTAAACCGAGCCCTAACCCTAACACTAGCCCTAACCCTAACCCTAACCAATACCCTACGCCCTACCCGAACCCCTCCCCGAACCCGTACCCTAAGCCGTACCCTAACACTCACCCTAACCCTAACCTTAACCCTAAGCTACCCTTGACTGCTTCTGCCTCCAATAGATTTCCTAAGCACTAGTGTTTTAAGGAACAGTTTAAAAAGAGAATCATATTGTGATTTCTTGATAATGGGTGTGTTCCTTATCTTCTACTAGTGTCTAAACTCTTCTCCATGGCTGGACCCCCAAATAATATTCCTTTACGTGCTAAGGGGTATCTAGAGAGTGGGATAGGTTTAATAACTACCCTCACCCTAAAGCGTACCCTAACCCTAACCACTACCCTAACACTAACGCGTACACTAATCCTAACCCGTACCCTAAACCGAGCCCTAACCCTAACACTAACCCTAACCCTAACCCTAACCCATACCCTAGGCCCTACCCGATCCCCTCCCCGAACCCGTACCCTAAGCCGTACCCTAACCCTCACCCTAACCCTAACCCTAACCCTAAGCTACCCTTGACTGCTTCTGCCTCCAATAGATTTCCTAAGCACTAGTGTTTTAAGGAACAGGTTAAAAAGAGAATCCTAATGTGATTTCTTGATAATGGGTGTGTTCCTTATCTTCTCCTCGTGTCTAAACTCTTCTCCATGGCTGGACCCCCAAATAATATTCCTTTACGTGCTAAGGGGTATCTAGAGAGTGGGATAGATTCAATAACTACCCTCACCCTAACGCGTACCCTAACACTAACCCCTACCCTAACCCTAACGCGTACACTAATCCTAACCCGTACCCTAAACCGAGCCCTAACCCTAACCCTTGCCCTAACCCTAACCCTAACCCATACCCTACGCCCTACCCGAACCCCTCCCCGAACCCGTACCTTAAGCTATACCCTAACCCTCACCCTAACCCTATCCCTAAACCTAAGCTACCCTTGACTGCTTCTGCCTCCAATAGATTTCCTAAGCACTAGTGTTTTAAGGAACAGGTTAAAAAGAGAATCCTAATGTGCTTTCTTGATAATGGGTGTGTTCCTTATCTTCTCCTAGTGTCTAAACTCTTCTCCATGGCTGGACCACCAAATAATATTCCTTTACGTGCTAAGGGGTATCTAGAGAGTGGGATAGGTTTAATAACTACCCTCACCCTAACGCGTACCCTAACCCTAACCCCTACCCTAACCCTAACGCGTACCCTAATCCTAACCCGTACCCTAAACCGAGCCCTAAACCTAACGCTAGCCCTAACCCTAACCCTAACCCATACCCTACGCCCTACCCGAACCCCTCCCCGAACCCGTACCCTAAGCCATACCCTAGCCCTCACCCTAACCCTAACACTAACCCTAAGCTACCCTTGACTGCTTCTGCCTCCAATAGATTTCCTAAGCACTAGTGTTTTAAGGAACAGGTTAAAAAGAGAATCCTAATGTGATTTCGTGATAATGGGTGTGTTCCTTATCTTCTCCTAGTGTCTAAACTCTTCTCCATGGCTGGACCCCCAAATAATATTCCTTTACGTGCTAAGGGGTATCTAGAGAGTGGGATAGGTTTAATAACTACCCTCACCCTAACGCGTTCCCTAACCCTAACCCCTACCCTAAACCTAACGCGTACCCTAATCCTAACCCGTACCCTAAACCGAGCCCTAACCCTAACACTAGCCCTAACCCTAACCCTAACCAATACCCTACGCCCTACCCGAACCCCTCCCCGAACCCGTACCCTAAGCCGTACCCTAACCCTCACCCTAACCCTAACCTTAACCCTAAGCTACCCTTGACTTCTTCTGCCTCCAATAGATTTCCTAAGCACTAGTGTTTTAAGGAACAGTTTAAAAAGAGAATCATATTGTGATTTCTTGATAAATGGTGTGTTCCTTATCTTCTCCTAGTGTCTAAACTCTTCTCCATGGCTGGACCCCCAAATAATATTCCTTTACGTGCTAAGGGGTATCTAGAGAGTGGGATAGGTTTAATAACTACCCTCACCCTAACGCGTTCCCTAACCCTAACCCCTACCCTAACCCTAACGCGTACCCTAATCCTAACCCGTACCCTAAACCGAGCCCTAACCCTAACACTAGCCCTAACCCTAACCCTAACCAATACCCTACGCCCTACCCGAACCCCTCCCCGAACCCGTACCCTAAGCCGTACCCTAACCCTCACCCTAACCCTAACCCTAACACTAAGCTACCCTTGACTGCTTCTGCCTCCAATAGATTTCCTAAGCACTAGTGTTTTAAGGAACAGCTTAAAAAGAGAATCCTAATGTGATTTCGTGATAATGGGTGTGTTCCTTATCTTCTCCTCGTGTCTAAACTCTTCTCCATGGCTGGACCCCCAAATAATATTCCTTTACGTGCTAAGGGGTATCTAGAGAGTGGGATAGGTTTAATAACTACCCTCACCCTAACGCGTACCCTAACCCTAACCCCTACCCTAACACTAGCGTGTACCCTAATCCTATCCCGTACCCTAAACCGAGCCCTAACCCTAACACTAACTCTAACCCTAACCCTAACCCATACCCTACGCCCTACCCGAACCCCTCCCTGAACCCGTACCCTAAACCGTACCCTAACCCTCACCCTAACCCTAACCCTAACCCTAAGCTACCCTTGACGGCTTCTGCCTCCAATAGATTTCCTATGCACTAGTGTTTTAAGGAACAGGTTAAAAAGAGAATCCTAATGTGATTTCTTGATAATGGGTGTGTTCCTTATCTTCTCCTCGTGTCTAAACTCTTCTCCATGGCTGGACCCCCAAATAATATTCCTTTACGTGCTAAGGGGTATCTAGAGAGTGGGATAGGTTTAATAACTACCCTCACCCTAACGCGTTCCCTAACCCTAACCCCTACCCTAACCCTAACGCGTACCCTAATCCTAACCCGTACCCTAAACCGAGCCCTAACCCTAACACTAGCCCTAACCCTAACCCTAACCAATACCCTACGCCCTACCCGAACCCCTCCCCGAACCCGTACCCTAAGCCGTACCCTAAACCTCACCCTAACCCTAACCCTAACCCTAAGCTACCCTTGACTGCTTCTGCCTCCAATAGATTTCCTAAGCACTAGTGTTTTAAGGAACAGGTTAAAAAGAGAATCCTAATGTGATTTCTTGATAATGGGTGTGTTCCTTATCTTCTCCTAGTGTCTAAACTCTTCTCCATGGCTGGACCCCCAAATAATATTCCTTTACGTGCTAAGGGGTATCTAGAGAGTGGGATAGATTCAATAACTACCCTCACCCTATCGCGTACCCTAACCCTAACCCCTACCCTAACACTAACGCGTACCCTAATCCTAACCCGTACCCTAAACCGAGCCCTAACCCTAACACTAACCCTAACCCTAACCCTAACCCATACCCTACGCCCTACCCGATCCCCTCCCCGAACCCGTACCCTAAGCCATACCCTAACCCTCACCCTAACCCTAACCCTAACCCTAAGCTACCCTTGACTGCTTCTGCCTCCAATAGATTTCCTAAGCACTAGTGTTTTAAGGAACAGGTGAAAAAGAGAATCCTAATGTGATTTCTTGATAATGGGTGTATTCCTTATCTTCTCCTCGTGTCTAAACTCTTCTCCATGGCTGGACCCCCAAATAATATACCTTTACGTGCTAAGGGGTATCTAGAGAGTGTGATAGGTTTAATAACTACCCCCACCCTAACGCGTACCCTAACCCTAACCCCTACCCTAACCCTAACGCGTACCCTAATCCTAACCCATACCCTAAACCGAGCCCTAACCCTAACACTAGCCCTAACCCTATACCTAACCTATACCCTACGCCCTACCCGAACCCCTCCCTGAACCCGTACCCTAAGCCATACCCTAACCCTCACCCTAACCCTAACCCTCACCCTAAGCTACACTTGATTGCTTCTGCCACCAATAGATTTCCTAAGCACTAGTGTTTTAAGGAACAGGTTAAAAAGAGAATCCTAATGTGATTTCGTGATAATGGGTGTGTTCCTTATCTTCTCCTAGTGTCTAAACTCTTCTCCATGGCTGGACCCCCAATAATATTCCTGTACGTGCTAAGGGGTATCTAGAGAGTGGGATAGGTTTAATAACTACCCTCACCCTAACGCGTACACTAACCCTAACCCCTACCCTAACCCTAACGCGTACCCTAATCCTAACCCGTACCCTAAACCGAGCCCTAACCCTAACAATAACCCTAACCCTAACCCTAACCCTAACCCTAACCCTAACCCATACCCTACGCCCTACACGAACCCCTCCCCGAACCCGTACCCTAAGCCGTACCCTAACCCTCACCCTAACCCTAACCCTAACCCTAAGCTACCCTTGACGGCTTCTGCCTCCAATAGATTTCCTAAGCACTAGTGTTTTAAGGAACAGGTTAAAAAGAGAATCCTAATGTGATTTCTTGATAATGGGTGTGTTCCTTATCTTCTCCTAGTGTCTAAACTCTTCTCCATGGCTGGACCCCCAAATAATATTCCTTTACGTGCTAAGGGGTATCTAGAGAGTGGGATAGGTTTAATAACTACCCTCACCCTAAAGCGTACCCTTACCCTAACCACTACCCTAACACTAACGCGTAACCTAATCCTAACCCGTATCCTAAACCGAGCCCTAACCCTAACACTAACCCTAACCCTAACCCTGACCCATACCCTACGCCCTACCAGAACCCCTCCCCGAACCCATACCCTAAGCCGTACCCTAACCCTCACCCTAACCCTAACCCTAACCCTAAGCTACCCTTGACTGCTTCTTCCTCCAATAGATTTCCTAAGCACTAGTGTTTTAAGGAACAGGTTAAAAAGAGAATCCTAATGTGATTTCTTGATAATGGGTGTGTTCCTTATCTTCTCCTCGTGTCTAAACTCTTCTCCATGGCTGGACCCCCAAATAATATTCCTTTACGTGCTAAGGGGTTTCTAGAGAGTGTGATAGGTTTAATAACTACCCGCACCCTAATGCGTACCCTAACCCTAACCCCTACCCTAACCCTAACGCGTACCCTAATCCGAACCCATACCCTAAACCGAGCCCTAACCCTAACACTAGCCCTAACCCTATACCTAACCCATACCCTACGCCCTACCCGAACCCCTCCCCGAACCCGTACCCTAAGCCGTACCCTAAACCTCACCCTAACCCTAACCCTAACCCTAAGCTACCCTTGACTGCTTCTGCCTCCAATAGATTTCCTAAGCACTAGTGTTTTAAGGAACAGGTTAAAAAGAGAATCCTAATGTGATTTCTTGATAATGGGTGTGTTCCTTATCTTCTCCTCGTGTCTAAACTCTTCTCCATGGCTGGACCCCCAAATAATATTCCTTTACGTGCTAAGGGGTATCTAGAGAGTGGGATAGGTTTAATAACTACCCTCACCCTAACGCGTACCCTAACCCGAACCCCTACCCTAACCCTAACGCGTACCCTAATCCTAACCCGTACCCTAAACCGAGCCCTAAACCTAACGCTAGCCCTAACCCTAACCCTAACCCATACCCTACGCCCTACCCGAACCCCTCCCCGAACCCGTACCCTAAGCCATACCCTAGCCCTCACCCTAACCCTAACACTAACCCTAAGCTACCCTTGACTGCTTCTGCCTCCAATAGATTTCCTAAGCACTAGTGTTTTAAGGAACAGATTAAAAAGAGAATCCTAATGTGATTTCGTGATAATGGGTGTGTTCCTTATCTTCTCCTAGTGTCTAAACTCTTCTCCATGGCTGGACCCCCAAATAATATTCCTTTACGTGCTAAGGGGTATCTAGAGAGTGGGATAGGTTTAATAACTACCCTCACCCTAACGCGTTCCCTAACCCTAACCCCTACCCTAACCCTAACGCGTACCCTAATCCTAACCCGTACCCTAAACCGAGCCCTAACCCTAACACTAGCCCTAACCCTAACCCTAACCAATACCCTACGGCCTACCCGAACCCCTCCCCGAACCCGTACCCTAAGCCGTACCCTAACACTCACCCTAACCCTAACCTTAACCCTAAGCTACCCTTGACTGCTTCTGCCTCCAATAGATTTCCTAAGCACTAGTGTTTTAAGGAACAGTTTAAAAAGAGAATCATATTGTGATTTCTTGATAATGGGTGTGTTCCTTATCTTCTACTAGTGTCTAAACTCTTCTCCATGGCTGGACCCCCAAATAATATTCCTTTACGTGCTAAGGGGTATCTAGAGAGTGGGATAGGTTTAATAACTACCCTCACCCTAAAGCGTACCCTAACCCTAACCACTACCCTAACACTAACGCGTACACTAATCCTAACCCGTACCCTAAACCGAGCCCTAACCCTAACACTAACCCTAACCCTAACCCTAACCCATACCCTAGGCCCTACCCGATCCCCTCCCCGAACCCGTACCCTAAGCCGTACCCTAACCCTCACCCTAACCCTAACCCTAACCCTAAGCTACCCTTGACTGCTTCTGCCTCCAATAGATTTCCTAAGCACTAGTGTTTTAAGGAACAGGTTAAAAAGAGAATCCTAATGTGATTTCTTGATAATGGGTGTGTTCCTTATCTTCTCCTCGTGTCTAAACTCTTCTCCATGGCTGGACCCCCAAATAATATACCTTTACGTGCTAAGGGGTATCTAGAGAGTGGGATAGATTCAATAACTACCCTCACCCTAACGCGTACCCTAACACTAACCCCTACCCTAACCCTAACGCGTACACTAATCCTAACCCGTACCCTAAACCGAGCCCTAACCCTAACCCTTGCCCTAACCCTAACCCTAACCCATACCCTACGCCCTACCCGAACCCCTCCCCGAACCCGTACCTTAAGCTATACCCTAACCCTCACCCTAACCCTATCCCTAAACCTAAGCTACCCTTGACTGCTTCTGCCTCCAATAGATTTCCTAAGCACTAGTGTTTTAAGGAACAGGTTAAAAAGAGAATCCTAATGTGCTTTCTTGATAATGGGTGTGTTCCTTATCTTCTCCTAGTGTCTAAACTCTTCTCCATGGCTGGACCACCAAATAATATTCCTTTACGTGCTAAGGGGTATCTAGAGAGTGGGATAGGTTTAATAACTACCCTCACCCTAACGCGTACCCTAACCCTAACCCCTACCCTAACCCTAACGCGTACCCTAATCCTAACCCGTACCCTAAACCGAGCCCTAAACCTAACGCTAGCCCTAACCCTAACCCTAACCCATACCCTACGCCCTACCCGAACCCCTCCCCGAACCCGTACCCTAAGCCATACCCTAGCCCTCACCCTAACCCTAACACTAACCCTAAGCTACCCTTGACTGCTTCTGCCTCCAATAGATTTCCTAAGCACTAGTGTTTTAAGGAACAGGTGAAAAAGAGAATCCTAATGTGATTTCGTGATAATGGGTGTGTTCCTTATCTTCTCCTAGTGTCTAAACTCTTCTCCATGGCTGGACCCCCAAATAATATTCCTTTACGTGCTAAGGGGTATCTAGAGAGTGGGATAGGTTTAATAACTACCCTCACCCTAACGCGTTCCCTAACCCTAACCCCTACCCTAAACCTAACGCGTACCCTAATCCTAACCCGTACCCTAAACCGAGCCCTAACCCTAACACTAGCCCTAACCCTAACCCTAACCAATACCCTACGCCCTACCCGAACCCCTCCCCGAACCCGTACCCTAAGCCGTACCCTAACCCTCACCCTAACCCTAACCTTAACCCTAAGCTACCCTTGACTTCTTCTGCCTCCAATAGATTTCCTAAGCACTAGTGTTTTAAGGAACAGTTTAAAAAGAGAATCATATTGTGATTTCTTGATAAATGGTGTGTTCCTTATCTTCTCCTAGTGTCTAAACTCTTCTCCATGGCTGGACCCCCAAATAATATTCCTTTACGTGCTAAGGGGTATCTAGAGAGTGGGATAGGTTTAATAACTACCCTCACCCTAACGCGTTCCCTAACCCTAACCCCTACCCTAACCCTAACGCGTACCCTAATCCTAACCCGTACCCTAAACCGAGCCCTAACCATAACACTAGCCCTAACCCTAACCCTAACCAATACCCTACGCCCTACCCGAACCCCTCCCCGAACCCGTACCCTAAGCCGTACCCTAACCCTCACCCTAACCCTAACCCTAACACTAAGCTACCCTTGACTGCTTCTGCCTCCAATAGATTTCCTAAGCACTAGTGTTTTAAGGAACAGCTTAAAAAGAGAATCCTAATGTGATTTCTTGATAATGGGTGTGTTCCTTATCTTCTCCTAGTGTCTAAACTCTTCTCCATGGCTGGACCCCCAAATAATATTCCTTTACGTGCTAAGGGGTATCTAGAGAGTGGGATAGATTCAATAACTACCCTCACCCTATCGCGTACCCTAACCCTAACCCCTACCCTAACACTAACGCGTACCCTAATCCTAACCCGTACCCTAAACCGAGCCCTAACCCTAACACTAACCCTAACCCTAACCCTAACCCATACCCTACGCCCTACCCGATCCCCTCCCCGAACCCGTACCCTAAGCCATACCCTAACCCTCACCCTAACCCTAACCCTAACCCTAAGCTACCCTTGACTGCTTCTGCCTCCAATAGATTTCCTAAGCACTAGTGTTTTAAGGAACAGGTGAAAAAGAGAATCCTAATGTGATTTCTTGATAATGGGTGTATTCCTTATCTTCTCCTCGTGTCTAAACTCTTCTCCATGGCTGGACCCCCAAATAATATACCTTTACGTGCTAAGGGGTATCTAGAGAGTGTGATAGGTTTAATAACTACCCCCACCCTAACGCGTACCCTAACCCTAACCCCTACCCTAACCCTAACGCGTACCCTAATCCTAACCCATACCCTAAACCGAGCCCTAACCCTAACACTAGCCCTAACCCTATACCTAACCTATACCCTACGCCCTACCCGAACCCCTCCCTGAACCCGTACCCTAAGCCATACCCTAACCCTCACCCTAACCCTAACCCTCACCCTAAGCTACACTTGATTGCTTCTGCCACCAATAGATTTCCTAAGCACTAGTGTTTTAAGGAACAGGTTAAAAAGAGAATCCTAATGTGATTTCGTGATAATGGGTGTGTTCCTTATCTTCTCCTAGTGTCTAAACTCTTCTCCATGGCTGGACCCCCAATAATATTCCTGTACGTGCTAAGGGGTATCTAGAGAGTGGGATAGGTTTAATAACTACCCTCACCCTAACGCGTACACTAACCCTAACCCCTACCCTAACCCTAACGCGTACCCTAATCCTAACCCGTACCCTAAACCGAGCCCTAACCCTAACAATAACCCTAACCCTAACCCTAACCCTAACCCTAACCCTAACCCATACCCTACGCCCTACACGAACCCCTCCCCGAACCCGTACCCTAAGCCGTACCCTAACCCTCACCCTAACCCTAACCCTAACCCTAAGCTACCCTTGACGGCTTCTGCCTCCAATAGATTTCCTAAGCACTAGTGTTTTAAGGAACAGGTTAAAAAGAGAATCCTAATGTGATTTCTTGATAATGGGTGTGTTCCTTATCTTCTCCTAGTGTCTAAACTCTTCTCCATGGCTGGACCCCCAAATAATATTCCTTTACGTGCTAAGGGGTATCTAGAGAGTGGGATAGGTTTAATAACTACCCTCACCCTAAAGCGTACCCTTACCCTAACCACTACCCTAACACTAACGCGTAACCTAATCCTAACCCGTTTCCTAAACCGAGCCCTAACCCTAACACTAACCCTAACCCTAACCCTGACCCATACCCTACGCCCTACCAGAACCCCTCCCCGAACCCATACCCTAAGCCGTACCCTAACCCTCACCCTAACCCTAACCCTAACCCTAAGCTACCCTTGACTGCTTCTTCCTCCAATAGATTTCCTAAGCACTAGTGTTTTAAGGAACAGGTTAAAAAGAGAATCCTAATGTGATTTCTTGATAATGGGTGTGTTCCTTATCTTCTCCTCGTGTCTAAACTCTTCTCCATGGCTGGACCCCCAAATAATATTCCTTTACGTGCTAAGGGGTTTCTAGAGAGTGTGATAGGTTTAATAACTACCCGCACCCTAATGCGTACCCTAACCCTAACCCCTACCCTAACCCTAACGCGTACCCTAATCCGAACCCATACCCTAAACCGAGCCCTAACCCTAACACTAGCCCTAACCCTATACCTAACCCATACCCTACGCCCTACCCGAACCCCTCCCCGAACCCGTACCCTAAGCCATACCCTAACCCTCACCCTAACCCTAACCCTAACCCTAAGCTACCCTTGACTGCTTCTGCCTCCAATAGATTTCCTAAGCACTAGTGTTTTAAGGAACAGGTTAAAAAGAGAATCCTAATGTGATTTCGTGATAATGAGTGTGTTCCTTATCTTCTCCTAGTGTCTAAACTCTTCTCCATGGCTGGACCCCCATTAATATTCCTTTACGTGCTAAGGGGTATCTAGAGAGTGGGATAGGTTTAATAACTACCCTCACCCTAACGCGTACCCTAACCCTAACCCCTACCCTAACCCTAACGCGTACCCTAATCCTAACCCTAACCCTAAACCGAGCCCTAACCCTAACACTAGCCCTAACCCTAACCCTAACCAATACCCTACGCTCTACCCGAACCCCTCCCCGAACACGTACCCTAAGCCGTACCCTAACACTCACCCTAACCCTAACCTTAACCCTAAGCTACCCTTGACTGCTTCTGCCTCCAATAGATTTCCTAAGCACTAGTGTTTTAAGGAACAGTTTAAAAAGAGAATCATATTGTGATTTCTTGATAATGGGTGTGTTCCTTATCTTCTACTAGTGTCTAAACTCTTCTCCATGGCTGGACCCCCAAATAATATTCCTTTACGTGCTAAGGGGTATCTAGAGAGTGGGATAGGTTTAATAACTACCCTCACCCTAAAGCGTACCCTAACCCTAACCACTCCCCTAACACTAACGCGTACACTAATCCTAACCCGTACCCTAAACCGAGCCCTAACCCTAACACTAACCCTAACCCTAACCCTAACCCATACCCTATGCCCTACCCGATCCCCTCCCCGAACCCGTACCCTAAGCCGTACCCTAACCCTCACCCTAACCCTAACCCTAACCCTAAGCTACCCTTGACTGCTTCTGCCTCCAATAGATTTCCTAAGCACTAGTGTTTTAAGGAACAGGTTAAAAAGAGAATCCTAATGTGATTTCTTGATAATGGGTGTGTTCCTTATCTTCTCCTCGTGTCTAAACTCTTCTCCATGGCTGGACCCCCAAATAATATTCCTTTACGTGCTAAGGGGTATCTAGAGAGTGGGATAGATTCAATAACTACCCTCACCCTAACGCGTACCCTAACACTAACCCCTACCCTAACCCTAACGCGTACCCTAATCCTAACCCGTACCCTAAACCGAGCCCTAACCCTAACCCTTGCCCTAACCCTAACCCTAACCCATACCCTACGCCCTACCCGAACCCCTCCCCGAACCCGTACCTTAAGCCATACCCTAACCCTCACCCTAACCCTAACCCTAACCCTAAGCTACCCTTGACTGCTTCTGCCTCCAATAGATTTCCTAAGCACTAGTGTTTTAAGGAACAGGTTAAAAAGAGAATCCTAATGTGATTTCTTGATAATGGGTGTGTTCCTTATCTTCTCCTAGTGTCTAAACTCTTCTCCATGGCTGGACCACCAAATAATATTCCTTTACGTGCTAAGGGGTATCTAGAGAGTGGGATAGGTTTAATAACTACCCTCACCCTAACGCGTACCCTAACCCTAACCCCTACCCTAACCCTAACGCGTACCCTAATCCTAACCCGTACCCTAAACCGAGCCCTAAACCTAACGCTAGCCCTAACCCTAACCCTAACCCATACCCTACGCCCTACCCGAACCCCTCCCCGAACCCGTACCCTAAGCCGTACCCTAACCCTCACCCTAACCCTAACCTTAACCCTAAGCTACCCTTGACTTCTTCTGCCTCCAATAGATTTCCTAAGCACTAGTGTTTTAAGGAACAGTTTAAAAAGAGAATCATATTGTGATTTCTTGATACATGGTGTGTTCCTTATCTTCTCCTAGTGTCTAAACTCTTCTCCATGGCTGGACCCCCAAATAATATTCCTTTACGTGCTAAGGGGTATCTAGAGAGTGGGATAGGTTTAATAACTACCCTCACCCTAACGCGTTCCCTAACCCTAACCCCTACCCTAACCCTAACGCGTACCCTAATCCTAACCCGTACCCTAAACCGAGCCCTAACCCTAACACTAGCCCTAACCCTAACCCTAACCAATACCCTACGCCCTACCCGAACCCCTCCCCGAACCCGTACCCTAAGCCGTACCCTAACCCTCACCCTAACCCTAACCCTAACACTAAGCTACCCTTGACTGCTTCTGCCTCCAATAGATTTCCTAAGCACTAGTGTTTTAAGGAACAGGTTAAAAAGAGAATCCTAATGTGATTTCTTGATAATGGGTGTGTTCCTTATCTTCTCCTAGTGTCTAAACTCTTCTCCATGGCTGGACCCCCAAATAATATTCCTTTACGTGCTAAGGGGTATCTAGAGAGTGGGATAGGTTTAATAACTAACCTCACCCTATCGCGTACCCTAACCCTAACCCCTACCCTAACACTAACGCGTACCCTAATCCTAACCCGTACCCTAAACCGAGCCCTAACCCTAACACTAACCCTAACTCTAACCCTAACCCATACCCTACGCCCTACCCGAACCCCTCCCCGAACCCGTACCCTAAGCCATACCCTAACCCTCACCCTAACCCTAACCCTAACCCTAAGCTACCCTTGACTGCTTCTGCCTCCAATAGATTTCCTAAGCACTAGTGTTTTAAGGAACAGGTGAAAAAGAGAATCCTAATGTGATTTCTTGATAATGGGTGTATTCCTTATCTTCTCCTCGTGTCTAAACTCTTCTCCATGGCTGGACCCCCAAATAATATACCTTTACGTGCTAAGGGGTATCTAGAGAGTGTGATAGGTTTAATAACTACCCCCACCCTAACGCGTACCCTAACCCTAACCCCTACCCTAACCCTAACGCGTACCCTAATCCTAACCCATACCCTAAACCGAGCCCTAACCCTAACACTAGCCCTAACCCTATACCTAACCTATACCCTACGCCCTACCCGAACCCCTCCCTGAACCCGTACCCTAAGCCATACCCTAACCCTCACCCTAACCCTAACCCTCACCCTAAGCTACCCTTGATTGCTTCTGCCACCAATAGATTTCCTAAGCACTAGTGTTTTAAGGAACAGGTTAAAAAGAGAATCCTAATGTGATTTCGTGATAATGGGTGTGTTCCTTATCTTCTCCTAGTGTCTAAACTCTTCTCCATGGCTGGACCCCCAATAATATTCCTGTACGTGCTAAGGGGTATCTAGAGAGTGGGATAGGTTTAATAACTACCCTCACCCTAACGCGTACACTAACCCTAACCCCTACCCTAACCCTAACGCGTACCCTAATCCTAACCCGTACCCTAAACCGAGCCCTAACCCTAACAATAACCCTAACCCTAACCCTAACCCTAACCCTAACCCTAACCCATACCCTACGCCCTACACGAACCCCTCCCCGAACCCGTACCCTAAGCCGTACCCTAACCCTCACCCTAACCCTAACCCTAACCCTAAGCTACCCTTGACGGCTTCTGCCTCCAATAGATTTCCTAAGCACTAGTGTTTTAAGGAACAGGTTAAAAAGAGAATCCTAATGTGATTTCTTGATAATGGGTGTGTTCCTTATCTTCTCCTAGTGTCTAAACTCTTCTCCATGGCTGGACCCCCAAATAATATTCCTTTACGTGCTAAGGGGTATCTAGAGAGTGGGATAGGTTTAATAACTACCCTCACCCTAAAGCGTACCCTTACCCTAACCACTACCCTAACACTAACGCGTAACCTAATCCTAACCCGTACCCTAAACCGAGCCCTAACCCTAACACTAACCCTAACCCTAACCCTGACCCATACCCTACGCCCTACCAGAACCCCTCCCCGAACCCATACCCTAAGCCGTACCCTAACCCTCACCCTAACCCTAACCCTAACCCTAAGCTACCCTTGACTGCTTCTTCCTCCAATAGATTTCCTAAGCACTAGTGTTTTAAGGAACAGGTTAAAAAGAGAATCCTAATGTGATTTCTTGATAATGGGTGTGTTCCTTATCTTCTCCTCGTGTCTAAACTCTTCTCCATGGCTGGACCCCCAAATAATATTCCTTTACGTGCTAAGGGGTTTCTAGAGAGTGTGATAGGTTTAATAACTACCCGCACCCTAATGCGTACCCTAACCCTAACCCCTACCCTAACCCTAACGCGTACCCTAATCCGAACCCATACCCTAAACCGAGCCCTAACCCTAACACTAGCCCTAACCCTATACCTAACCCATACCCTACGCCCTACCCGAACCCCTCCCCGAACCCGTACCCTAAGCCATACCCTAACCCTCACCCTAACCCTAACCCTAACCCTAAGCTACCCTTGACTGCTTCTGCCTCCAATAGATTTCCTAAGCACTAGTGTTTTAAGGAACAGGTTAAAAAGAGAATCCTAATGTGATTTCTTGATAATGGGTGTGTTCCTTATCTTCTCCTAGTGTCTAAACTCTTCTCCATGGCTGGACCCCCAAATAATATTCCTTTACGTGCTAAGGGGTATCTAGAGAGTGGGATAGGTTTAATAACTAACCTCACCCTATCGCGTACCCTAACCCTAACCCCTACCCTAACACTAACGCGTACCCTAATCCTAACCCGTACCCTAAACCGAGCCCTAACCCTAACACTAACCCTAACTCTAACCCTAACCCATACCCTACGCCCTACCCGAACCCCTCCCCGAACCCGTACCCTAAGCCATACCCTAACCCTCACCCTAACCCTAACCCTAACCCTAAGCTACCCTTGACTGCTTCTGCCTCCAATAGATTTCCTAAGCACTAGTGTTTTAAGGAACAGGTGAAAAAGAGAATCCTAATGTGATTTCTTGATAATGGGTGTATTCCTTATCTTCTCCTCGTGTCTAAACTCTTCTCCATGGCTGGACCCCCAAATAATATACCTTTACGTGCTAAGGGGTATCTAGAGAGTGTGATAGGTTTAATAACTACCCCCACCCTAACGCGTACCCTAACCCTAACCCCTACCCTAACCCTAACGCGTACCCTAATCCTAACCCATACCCTAAACCGAGCCCTAACCCTAACACTAGCCCTAACCCTATACCTAACCTATACCCTACGCCCTACCCGAACCCCTCCCTGAACCCGTACCCTAAGCCATACCCTAACCCTCACCCTAACCCTAACCCTCACCCTAAGCTACCCTTGATTGCTTCTGCCACCAATAGATTTCCTAAGCACTAGTGTTTTAAGGAACAGGTTAAAAAGAGAATCCTAATGTGATTTCGTGATAATGGGTGTGTTCCTTATCTTCTCCTAGTGTCTAAACTCTTCTCCATGGCTGGACCCCCAATAATATTCCTGTACGTGCTAAGGGGTATCTAGAGAGTGGGATAGGTTTAATAACTACCCTCACCCTAACGCGTACACTAACCCTAACCCCTACCCTAACCCTAACGCGTACCCTAATCCTAACCCGTACCCTAAATCGAGCCCTAACCCTAACCATAACCCTAACCCTAACCCTAACCCTAACCCTAACCCATACCCTACGCCCTACCCGAACCCCTCCCCGAACCCGTACCCTAAGCCGTACCCTAACCCTCACCCTAACCCTAACCCTAAACCTAAGCTACCCTTGACGGCTTCTGCCTCCAATAGATTTCCTAAGCACTAGTGTTTTAAGGAACAGGTTAAAAAGAGAATCCTAATGTGATTTCTTGATAATGGGTGTGTTCCTTATCTTCTCCTCGTGTCTAAACTCTTCTCCATGGCTGGACCCCCAAATAATATTCCTTTACGTGCTAAGGGGTTTCTAGAGAGTGTGATAGGTTTAATAACTACCCGCACCCTAATGCGTACCCTAACCCTAACCCCTACCCTAACCCTAACGCGTACCCTAATCCGAACCCATACCCTAAACCGAGCCCTAACCCTAACACTAGCCCTAACCCTATACCTAACCCATACCCTACGCCCTACCCGAACCCCTCCCCGAACCCGTACCCTAAGCCATACCCTAACCCTCACCCTAACCCTAACCCTAACCCTAAGCTACCCTTGACTGCTTCTGCCTCCAATAGATTTCCTAAGCACTAGTGTTTTAAGGAACAGGTTAAAAAGAGAATCCTAATGTGATTTCGTGATAATGGGTGTGTTCCTTATCTTCTCCTAGTGTCTAAACTCTTCTCCATGGCTGGACCCCCATTAATATTCCTTTACGTGCTAAGGGGTATCTAGAGAGTGGGATAGGTTTAATAACTACCCTCACCCTAACGCGTACACTAACCCTAACCCCTACCCTAACCCTAACGCGTACCCTAATCCTAACCCGTACCCTAAACCGAGCCCTAACCCTAAC
>NW_026645545.1:0-31000 GCF_949987535.1 Balaenoptera acutorostrata
ATCACAATGCTCCAGAATTCTTGTCATCACAAAGTTCCATGACCGTGTCATGACAATGCACCATGGCCCTTGTCATCACAATGCTCCAGAATTCTTGTCATCACAATGTTCCATGACCGTGTCATCACAATGCTCCATGGACCTTGTCATCACAATGCTCCAGAATTCTTGTCATCACAATGTTCCATGACCGTGTCATCACAATGCTCCATAATTCTTTTTATCACAATGTTCCATGACCGTGTCATCACAGTGCTCCATAATTCTTGTCATCACAATGTTCCATACCGTGTCATCACAATGCTCCATGGACCATGTCATCACAATGCTCCAGAATTCTTGTCATCACAATGTTCCATGACCATGTCATCACAATTCTCCATGGCCCTTGTCATCACAATGCTCCAGAATTCTTGTCATCACAATGTTCCATGACCGTGTCATCACAATGCTCCATGGCCCTTGTCATCACAATGCTCCAGAATTTTTGTCATCACAATGTTCCATGACCGTGTCATCACAATGCACCATGTCCCTGGTCATCACAATGCTCCAGATTGCTTGTCATCACAAAGTTCCATGACCGTGTCATCACAATGCACCATGGCCCTTGTCATCACAATGCTCCAGAATTCTTGTCATCACAATGTTCCATGACCGTGTCATCCCAATGCTCCATGGTCCTTGTCATCACAATGCTCCAGAATTCTTGTCATCACAATGATCCATGACCATGTCATCACAATGCTCCATGGCCCTTGTCATCACAATGCTCCAGATTTCTTGTCATCACAATGTTCCATGACCGTGTCATCACAATGCTCCATAATTCTTGTCATCAAAATGCTCCATGACCGTTTCATCACAATGCTCCAGAATTCTTGTCATCACAATGTTCCATGACCGTGTCATCACAATGCTCCAGAATTCTTGTCATCACAATGTTCCATGACCGTGTCATCACAATGCTCCATGGCCCTTGTCATCACAATGCTCCAGAATTCTTGTCATCACAATGTTCCATGACCGTGTCATCACAATGCTCCATGGCCCTTGTCATCACAATGCTCCATAATTTTTGTCATCACAATGTTCCATGACCGTGTCATCACAATGATACATGACCCTGGCCATCACAGTTCTCCAAGACCTTTGTCATCACAATGCTCTATGTAGTTTTTCATGACAATTCTAAATGACCACTTTAATCACTTTGCTTGCTGACCATTTTCATCACATTTCTCTATTGTCATTACAATTTCCCATGACCCCTTTCTTCACAATGCTCCATGATGCCTGTCATCACAATGCTCAATGGCTTTTGTTATCACAATGCTCCAGGACCAGTTTCATCACAATACTCCATCCCCCTTGTCATCACGGTGCACAATGAAACCTCTCATTACAATGCTCCATGACACTTGTCATCACAATGCTCCATGGCCCTTGTCATCACAATGCTCCAGATTGTTGTCATCACAAAGTTCCATGACCGTGTCATCACAATGCACCATGGCCCTTGTCATCACAATGCTCCAGAATTCTTTTCATCACAATGTTCCATGACCGTGTCATCACAATGCTCCATGGCCCTTGTCATCACAATACTCCAGAATTCTGGTCATCACAATGTTCCATGACCGTGTCATCACAATGCTCCATAATTCTTGTCAACACAATGTTCCATGACCGTGTCATCACAATGCTACATGACCCTGGTCATCACAGTTCTCCATGACCTTTGTCATCACAATGCTCTATATAGTTTTTCATCACAATTCTAAAAGACCACTTTAATGACTTTGCTTGCTGACAATTTTCATCACATTTCTCGATCGTCATTATAATTCCTCATGACCACTTTCTTCACAATGCTCCATGATGCCTGTCATGACAATGCTCAATGGCTTTTGTTATCACAATTCTCCAGGACCAGTTTCATCACAATACTCCATCCCCCTTGTCATCACGGTGCACAATGAAAAGTTTCATTACAATGCTCCATGACACATGTCATCACAATGCTTCAGAATTCTTGTCATCACAATGTTCCATGACCATGTCATCACAATTCTCCATGGCCCTTGTCATCACAATGCTGCAGAATTCTTGTCATCACAATGTTCCATGACCGTGTCATCACAATGCTCCATGGCCCTTGTCATCACAATGCTCCAGAATTCTTGTCATTACAATGTTCCGTGACCGTGTCATCACAATGTTCCATGGTCCTTGTCATCACAATGCTCCAGAATTCTTGTCATCACATTGTTCCATGACCGTGTCATCACAATGCTCCATGGCCCTTGTCATCACAATGCTCCAGAATTCTTCTCATCACAGTGTTCCATGATCGTGTCATCACAATGCTCCATAATTCTTGTCATCACAATGTTCCATGACCGTGTCATCACAATGCTACATGACTCTGGTCATCACAGTTCTCCATGACCTTTGCCAGCACAATGCTCTATATAGATTTTCATGACAATTCTAAATGACCACTTTAATCACTTGGCTTGCTGACCATTTTCATCACATTTCTCTATTGTCATTAAAATTTCCCATGTCCCCTTTCTTCAGAATGCTCCATGATGCCTGTCATCACAATGCTCAATGGCTTTTGTTATCACAATGCTCCAGAATTCTTGTCATCACAATGTTCCATGACCGTGTCATCACAATGCTCCATGGCCGTGGTCATCACAATGCTACAGATTGCTTGTCATCACAAAGTTCCATGACCGTGTCATGACAATGCACCATGGCCCTTGTCATCACAATGCTCTAGAATTCTTGTCATCACAAAGTTCCATGACCGTGTCATCACAATGCTCCATGGCGCTTGTCATCACAATGCTCCAGAATTCTTGTCATCACAGTGTTCCATGACCGTGTCATCACAATGCTCCATGGCCCTTGTCATCACAATGCTCCAGAATTCTTGTCATCACAAGGTTCCATGACCGTGTCATCACAATGCTCCATAATTCTTGTCATCAAAATGTTCCATGACCGTGTCATCACAATGCTCCAGAATTCTTTTCATCACAATGTTCCATGACCATGTCATCACAATGCTCCAGAATTCTTGGCATCACAATGCTCCAGAATTCTTGTCATCACAATGTTTCATGACCGTGTCATCACAATGCTCCAGAATTCTTGTCATCACAATGCTCCAGAATTCTTGTCATCACAATGTTCCATGACCGTGTCATCACAATGCTCCATGGCCGTGGTCATCACAATGCTCCAGATTGCTTGTCATCACAAAGTTCCATGACCGTTTCATCACAATGCACCATGGCCCTTGTCATCACAATGCTCCAGAATTCTTGTCATCACAATGTTCCATGACCGTGTCATCACAATGCTCCATGGCCCTTGTCATCACAATGCTCCAGAATTCTTGTCATCACAATGTTCCATGACCGTGTCATCACAATGCTCCATGGCCCTGGTCATCACAATGCTCCAGATTGCTTGTCATCACAAAGTTCCATGACCGTGTCATCACAATGCACCATGGCCCTTGTCATCACAATGCTCCAGAATTCTTGTCATCACAATGTTCCATGACCGTGTTATCACAATGCTCCATGGTCCTTGTCATCACAATGCTCCAGAATTCTTGTCATCACAATGATCCATGACCATGTCATCACAATGCTCCATGGCCCTTGTCATCACAATGCTCCAGATTTCTTGTCATCACAATGTTCCATGACCGTGTCATCACAATGCTCCATAATTCTTGTCATCAAAATGCTCCATGACCGTGTCATCACAATGCTCCATGGCCCTTGTCATCACAATGCTCCAGAATTCTTGTCATCACAATGTTCCATGACCGTGTCATCACAATGCTCCATGGCCCTTGTCATCACAATGCTCCATAATTTTTGTCATCACAATGTTCCATGACCGTGTCATCACAATGATACATGACCCTGGCCATCACAGTTCTCCAAGAACTTTGTCATCACAATGCTCTATGTAGTTTTTCATGACAATTCTAAATGACCACTTTAATCACTTTGCTTGCTGACCATTTTCATCACATTTCTCTATTGTCATTACAATTTCCCATGACCCCTTTCTTCACAATGCTCCATGATGCCTGTCATCACAATGCTCAATGGCTTTTGTTATCACAATGCTCCAGGACCAGTTTCATCACAATACTCCATCCCCCTTGTCATCACGGTGCACAATGAAAACTCTCATTACAATGCTCCATGACACTTGTCATCACAATGCTCCATGGCCCTTGTCATCACAATGCTCCAGATTGTTGTCATCACAAAGTTCCATGACCGTGTCATCACAATGCACCATGGCCCTTGTCATCACAATGCTCCAGAATTCTTTTCATCACAATGTTCCATGATCGTGTCATCACAATGCTCCATGGCCCTTGTCATCACAATGCTCCAGAATTCTGGTCATCACAATGTTCCATGACCGTGTCATCACAATGCTCCATGGCCCTTGTCATCACAATGCTCCAGAATTCTGGTCATCACAATGTTCCATGACCGTGTCATCACAATGCTCCATAATTCTTGTCAACACAATGTTCCATGACCGTGTCATCACAATGCTACATGACCCTGGTCATCACAGTTCTCCATGACCTTTGTCATCACAATGCTCTATATAGTTTTTCATCACAATTCTAAAAGACCACTTTAATCACTTTGCTTGCTGACAATTTTCATCATATTTCTCGATCGTCATTATAATTCCTCATGACCACTTTCTTCACAATGCTCCATGATGCCTGTCATCACAATGCTCAATGGCTTTTGTTATCACAATGCTCCAGGACCAGTTTCATCACAATACTCCATCCCCCTTGTCATCACGGTGCACAATGAAAAGTTTCATTACAATGCTCCATGACACATGTCATCACAATGCTTCAGAATTCTTGTCATCACAATGTTCCATGACCATGTCATCACAATTCTCCATGGCCCTTGTCATCACAATGCTCCAGAATTCTTCTCATCACAATGTTCCATGATCGTGTCATCACAATGCTCCATAATTCTTGTCATCACAATGTTCCATGACCGTGTCATCACAATGCTACATGACTCTGGTCATCACAGTTCTCCATGACCTTTGCCAGCACAATGCTCTATATAGATTTTCATGACAATTCTAAATGACCACTTTAATCACTTGGCTTGCTGACCATTTTCATCACATTTCTCTATTGTCATTAAAATTTCCCATGTCCCCTTTCTTCAGAATGCTCCATGATGCCTGTCATCACAATGCTCAATGGCTTTTGTTATCACAATGCTCCAGAATTCTTGTCATCACAATGTTCCATGACCCTGTCATCACAATGCTCCATGGCCGTGGTCATCACAATGCTCCAGATTGCTTGTCATCACAAAGTTCCATGACCGTGTCATGACAATGCACCATGGCCCTTGTCATCACAATGCTCCAGAATTCTTGTCATCACAAAGTTCCATGACCGTTTCATCACAATGCTCCATGGCCCTTGTCATCACAATGCTCCAGAATTCTTGTCATCACAGTGTTCCATGACCGTGCCATCACAATGCTCCATGGCCCTTGTCATCACAATGCTCCAGAATTCTTGTCATCACAAGGTTCCATGACCGTGTCATCACAATGCTCCATAATTCTTGTCATCAAAATGTTCCATGACCGTGTCATCACAATGCTCCAGAATTCTTGTCATCACAATGTTCCAGAATTCTTGTCATCACAATGTTCCATGACCGTGTCATCACAATGCTCCATGGCCCTGGTCATCACAATGCTCCAGAATTCTTGTCATCACAATGTTCCATGACCGTGTCATCACAATGCTCCATGGCCCTTGTCATCACAATGCTCCAGAATTCTTTTCATCACAATGTTCCATGACCGTGTCATCACAATGCTCCATGGCCCTTGTCATCACAATGCTCCAGAATTCTTGTCATCACAATGTTCCATGACCGTGTCATCACAATGCTCCATAATTCTTGTCATCACAATGTTGCATGACCGTGTCATCACAATGCTACATGACCCTGGTCATCACAGTTCTCCATGACCTTTGTCATCACAATGCTCTATGTAGTTTTTCATGACAATTCTAAATGACCACTTTAATCACTTTGCTTGCTGACCATTTTCATCACATTACTCAATTGTCATTACAATTTCCCATGACCCCTTTCTTCACAATGCTCCATGATGCCTGTCATCACAATGCTCAATGGCTTTTGTTATCACAATGCTCCAGGACCAGTTTCATCACAATACTCCATTCCCCTTGTCATCACTGTGCACAATGAACCCTCTCATTACAATGCTCCATGACACTTGTCATCACAATGCTCCATGGCCCTTGTCATCACAATGCTCCAGATTGCTTGTCATCACAATGTTCCATGACCGTGTCATCACAATGCTCCATGGCCCTTGTCATCACAATGCTCCAGAATTCTGGTCATCACAATGTTCCATGACCGTGTCATCACAATGCTCCATGGCCCTTGTCATCACAATGCTCCAGAATTCTGGTCATCACAATGTTCCATGAACTTGTCATCACAATGCTCCATAATTCTTGTCATCACAATGTTCCATGAACGTTTCATCACAATGCTACATGACCCTGGTCATCACAGTTCTCCATGACCTTTGTCATCACAATGCTCTATATAGTTTTTCATGACAATTCTAAATGACCACTTTAATCACTTTTCTTGCTGACCATTTTCATCACATTTCTCTTTTCTCATTACATTTCCATATGACCACTTTCTTCACAATGCTCCATGAGGCCTGTCATCACAATGCTCAATGGCTTTTGTTATCACAATGCTCCAGGACAATTTCATCACAATACTCCATCCCCCTTGTCATCATGGTGCACAATGAAAAGTTTCATTACAATGCTCCATGACACATGTCATCACAATGCTCCAGAATTCTTGTCATCACAATGTTCCATGACCATGTCATCACAATTCTCCATGGCCCTTGTCATAACAATGCTACAGAATTCTTGTCATCACAATGTTCCATGACCATGTCATCACAATTCTCCATGGCCCTTGTCATAACAATGCTCCAGAATTCTTGTCATCACAATGTTCCATGACCGTGCCATCACAATGCTCCATGGCCCTTCTCATCACAATGTTTCAGAATACTTGTCATCTCAATGTTCCATGACCGTGTCATCACAATGCTCCATAATTCTTGTCATCACAATGTTCCATGACCGTGTCATCACAATGCTCCAGAATTCTTGTCATCACAATATTCCATGACCGTGTCATCACAATGCTCCATAATTCTTGTCATCACAATGTTCCATGACCGTGTCCTCACAATGCTTCATGACCCTGGCCATCACAGTTCTCCATGACCTTTGTCATCACAATGCTCTATGTAGTTTTTCATGACAATTCTAAATGACCACTTTAATCACTTTGCTTGCTGACCATTTTCTTCACATTACTCAATTGTCATTACAATTTCCCATGACCCCTTTCTTCACAATGCTCCATGATGCCTGTCATCACAATGCTCAATGGCTTTTGTTATCACAATGCTCCAGGACCAGTTTCATCACAATACTCCATCCCCCTTGTCATCACTGTGCACAATGAAACCTCTCATTACAATGCTCCATGACACTTGTCATCACAATGCTCCATGGCCCTTGTCATCACAATGCTACAGAATTCTTGTCATCACAATGTTCCATGACCATGTCATCACAATTCTCCATGGCCCTTATCATAACAATGCTCCAGAATTCTTGTCATCACAATGTTCCATGACCGTGCCATCACAATGCTCCATGGCCTTTCTCATCACAATGTTTCAGAATACTTGTCATCTCAATGTTCCATGACCGTGTCATCACAATGCTCCATGGCCCTTGTCATCACAATGCTCCAGAATTCTTGTCATCACAATGTTCCATGACCGTGTCATCACAATGCTCCATGGCCCTTGTCATCACAATGCTCCAGAATTCTTGTCATCACAATATTCCATGACCGTGTCATCACAATGCTCCATGTCCCTTGTTATCACAATGCTCTAGATTGCTTGTCATCACAAAGTTCCATGACCGTGTCATCACAATGCACCATGGCCCTTGTCACCACAATGCTCCAGAATTCTTGTCTTCACAATGTTCCATGACCGTGTCATCCCAATGCTCCATGGCCCTTGTCATCACAATGCTCCAGAATTCTTGTCATCACAATGTTCCATGACCGTGTCATCCCAATGCTCCATGGCCCTTGTCATCACAATGCTCCAGAATTCTTGTCATCACAATGTTCCATGACCGTGTCATCACAATGCTCCATGGCCCTTGTCATCACAATGCTCCAGAATCCTTGTCATCACAAAGTTCCATGACCGTGTCATCACAATGCACCATGGCCCTTGTCACCACAATGCTCCAGAATTCTTGTCTTCACAATGTTCCATGACCGTGTCATCCCAATGCTCCATGGCCCTTGTCATCACAATGCTCCAGAATCCTTGTCATCACAAAGTTCCATGACCGTGTCATCACAATGCTCCATAATTCTTGTCATCACAATGTTCCATGACCGTGTCATCACAATGCTCCATAATTCTTGTCATCACAATGTTCCATGACCATGTCATCACAATGCTACATGACCCTGGTCATCACTTCTCCATGACCTTTGTCATCACAATGCTCTATATAGTTTTTCATGACAATTCTAAATGACCACTTTAATCACTTTGCTTGCTGACCATTTTCATCACATTTCTGTATTGTCATTACAATTCCCCATGACCCCTTTCTTCACAATGCTCCATGATGCCTGTCATCACAATGCTCAATGGCTTTTGTTATTACAATGCTCCAGGACCAGTTTCATCACATAACTCTATCTCCCTTGTCATCACGGTGCACAATGAGAAGTTTCATTACAATGCTCCATGGCCCTTGTCATCACAATGCTCCAGATTTCTTGTCATCACAAACTCCATAATTCTTGTCATCACAATGTTCCATGACCGTGTCATCACAATGCTCCAGAATTCTTGTCATCACAATATTCCATGACCGTGTCATCACAATGCTCCAGAATTCTTGTCATCACAATGTTCCAGAATTCTTGTCATCACAATGTTCCATGACCGTGTCATCACAATGCTCCATGGCCCTGGTCATCACAATGCTCCAGAATTCTTGTCATCACAATGTTCCATGACCGTGTCATCACAATGCTCCATGGCCCTTGTCATCACAATGCTCCAGAATTCTTTTCATCACAATGTTCCATGACCGTGTCATCACAATGCTCCATGGCCCTTGTCATCACAATGCTCCAGAATTCTTGTCATCACAATGTTCCATGACCGTGTCATCACAATGCTCCATAATTCTTGTCATCACAATGTTGCATGACCATGTCATCACAATGCTACATGACCCTGGTCATCACAGTTCTCCATGACCTTTGTCATCACAATGCTCTATGTAGTTTTTCATGACAATTCTAAATGACCACTTTAATCACTTTGCTTGCTGACCATTTTCATCACATTACTCAATTGTCATTACAATTTCCCATGACCCCTTTCTTCACAATGCTCCATGATGCCTGTCATCACAATGCTCAATGGCTTTTGTTATCACAATGCTCCAGGACCAGTTTCATCACAATACTCCATTCCCCTTGTCATCACTGTGCACAATGAACCCTCTCATTACAATGCTCCATGACACTTGTCATCACAATGCTCCATGGCCCTTGTCATCACAATGCTCCAGATTGCTTGTCATCACAATGTTCCATGACCGTGTCATCACAATGCTCCATGGCCCTTGTCATCACAATGCTCCAGAATTCTGGTCATCACAATGTTCCATGACCGTGTCATCACAATGCTCCATGGCCCTTGTCATCACAATGCTCCAGAATTCTGGTCATCACAATGTTCCATGAACTTGTCATCACAATGCTCCATAATTCTTGTCATCACAATGTTCCATGAACGTTTCATCACAATGCTACATGACCCTGGTCATCACAGTTCTCCATGACCTTTGTCATCACAATGCTCTATATAGTTTTTCATGACAATTCTAAATGACCACTTTAATCACTTTTCTTGCTGACCATTTTCATCACATTTCTCTTTTCTCATTACATTTCCATATGACCACTTTCTTCACAATGCTCCATGAGGCCTGTCATCACAATGCTCAATGGCTTTTGTTATCACAATGCTCCAGGACAATTTCATCACAATACTCCATCCCCCTTGTCATCATGGTGCACAATGAAAAGTTTCATTACAATGCTCCATGACACATGTCATCACAATGCTCCAGAATTCTTGTCATCACAATGTTCCATGACCATGTCATCACAATTCTCCATGGCCCTTGTCATAACAATGCTACAGAATTCTTGTCATCACAATGTTCCATGACCATGTCATCACAATTCTCCATGGCCCTTGTCATAACAATGCTCCAGAATTCTTGTCATCACAATGTTCCATGACCGTGCCATCACAATGCTCCATGGCCCTTCTCATCACAATGTTTCAGAATACTTGTCATCTCAATGTTCCATGACCGTGTCATCACAATGCTCCATAATTCTTGTCATCACAATGTTCCATGACCGTGTCATCACAATGCTCCAGAATTCTTGTCATCACAATATTCCATGACCGTGTCATCACAATGCTCCATAATTCTTGTCATCACAATGTTCCATGACCGTGTCCTCACAATGCTTCATGACCCTGGCCATCACAGTTCTCCATGACCTTTGTCATCACAATGCTCTATGTAGTTTTTCATGACAATTCTAAATGACCACTTTAATCACTTTGCTTGCTGACCATTTTCTTCACATTACTCAATTGTCATTACAATTTCCCATGACCCCTTTCTTCACAATGCTCCATGATGCCTGTCATCACAATGCTCAATGGCTTTTGTTATCACAATGCTCCAGGACCAGTTTCATCACAATACTCCATCCCCCTTGTCATCACTGTGCACAATGAAACCTCTCATTACAATGCTCCATGACACTTGTCATCACAATGCTCCATGGCCCTTGTCATCACAATGCTACAGAATTCTTGTCATCACAATGTTCCATGACCATGTCATCACAATTCTCCATGGCCCTTATCATAACAATGCTCCAGAATTCTTGTCATCACAATGTTCCATGACCGTGCCATCACAATGCTCCATGGCCTTTCTCATCACAATGTTTCAGAATACTTGTCATCTCAATGTTCCATGACCGTGTCATCACAATGCTCCATGGCCCTTGTCATCACAATGCTCCAGAATTCTTGTCATCACAATGTTCCATGACCGTGTCATCACAATGCTCCATGGCCCTTGTCATCACAATGCTCCAGAATTCTTGTCATCACAATGTTCCATGACCGTGTCATCACAATGCTCCATGTCCCTTGTTATCACAATGCTCTAGATTGCTTGTCATCACAAAGTTCCATGACCGTGTCATCACAATGCACCATGGCCCTTGTCACCACAATGCTCCAGAATTCTTGTCTTCACAATGTTCCATGACCGTGTCATCCCAATGCTCCATGGCCCTTGTCATCACAATGCTCCAGAATTCTTGTCATCACAATGTTCCATGACCGTGTCATCCCAATGCTCCATGGCCCTTGTCATCACAATGCTCCAGAATTCTTGTCATCACAATGTTCCATGACCGTGTCATCACAATGCTCCATGGCCCTTGTCATCACAATGCTCCAGAATCCTTGTCATCACAAAGTTCCATGACCGTGTCATCACAATGCACCATGGCCCTTGTCATCACAATGCTCCACAATTCTTGTGATCACAATGTTCCATGACCGTGTCATCACAATGCTCCATGGCCCTTGTCATCACAATGTTCCAGAATTCTTGTCATCACAATGTTCCATGACCGTGTCATCACAGTGCTCCATGGCCCTTGTCATCACAATGCTCCAGATTTCTTGTCATCACAAACTCCATAATTCTTGTCATCACAATGTTCCATGACCGTGTCATCACAATGCTCCAGAATTCTTGTCATCACAATGTTCCATGACCGTGTCATCACAATGCTCCAGAATTCTTGTCATCACAATGTTCCAGAATTCTTGTCATCACAATGTTCCATGACCGTGTCATCACAATGCTCCATGGCCCTGGTCATCACAATGCTCCAGAATTCTTGTCATCACAATGTTCCATGACCGTGTCATCACAATGCTCCATGGCCCTTGTCATCACAATGCTCCAGAATTCTTTTCATCACAATGTTCCATGACCGTGTCATCACAATGCTCCATGGCCCTTGTCATCACAATGCTCCAGAATTCTTGTCATCACAATGTTCCATGACCGTGTCATCACAATGCTCCAAAATTCTTGTCATCACAATGTTGCATGACCATGTCATCACAATGCTACATGACCCTGGTCATCACAGTTCTCCATGACCTTTGTCATCACAATGCTCTATGTAGTTTTTCATGACAATTCTAAATGACCACTTTAATCACTTTGCTTGCTGACCATTTTCATCACATTACTCAATTGTCATTACAATTTCCCATGACCCCTTTCTTCACAATGCTCCATGATGCCTGTCATCACAATGCTCAATGGCTTTTGTTATCACAATGCTCCAGGACCAGTTTCATCACAATACTCCATCCCCCTTGTCATCACTGTGCACAATGAACCCTCTCATTACAATGCTCCATGACACTTGTCATCACAATGCTCCATGGACCTTGTCATCACAATGCTCCAGATTGCTTGTCATCACAATGTTCCATGACCGTGTCATCACAATGCTCCATGGCCCTTGTCATCACAATGCTCCAGAATTCTGGTCATCACAATGTTCCATGACCGTGTCATCACAATGCTCAATGGCCCTTGTCATCACAATGCTCCAGAATTCTGGTCATCACAATGTTCCATGAACTTGTCATCACAATGCTCCATAATTCTTGTCATCACAATGTTCCATGAACGTTTCATCACAATGCTACATGACCCTGGTCATCACAGTTCTCCATGACCTTTGTCATCACAATGCTCTATATAGTTTTTCATGACAATTCTAAATGACCACTTTAATCACTTTTCTTGCTGACCATTTTCATCACATTTCTCTTTTGTCATTACATTTCCATATGACCACTTTCTTCACAATGCTCCATGAGGCCTGTCATCACAATGCTCAATGGCTTTTGTTATCACAATGCTCCAGGACAATTTCATCACAATACTCCATCCCCCTTGTCATCATGGTGCACAATGAAAAGTTTCATTACAATGCTCCATGACACATGTCATCACAATGCTCCAGAATTCTTGTCATCACAATGTTCCATGACCATGTCATCACAATTCTCCATGGCCCTTGTCATAACAATGCTACAGAATTCTTGTCATCACAATGTTCCATGACCATGTCATCACAATTCTCCATGGCCCTTGTCATAACAATGCTCCAGAATTCTTGTCATCACAATGTTCCATGACCGTGCCATCACAATGCTCCATGGCCCTTCTCATCACAATGTTTCAGAATACTTGTCATCTCAATGTTCCATGACCGTGTCATCACAATGCTCCATGGCCCTTGTCATCACAATGCTCCAGAATTCTTGTCATCACAATGTTCCATGACCGTGTCATCACAATGCTCCATGGCCCTTGTCATCACAATGCTCCAGAATTCTTGTCATCACAATGTTCCATGACCGTGTCATCAAAATGCTCCAGAATTTTTGTCATCACAATGTTCCATGACCGTGCCATCACAATGCTCCATGGCCCTTCTCATCACAATGTTTCAGAATACTTGTCATCTCAATGTTCCATGACCGTGTCATCACAATGCTCCATAATTCTTGTCATCACAATGTTCCATGACCGTGTCATCACAATGCTCCAGAATTCTTGTCATCACAATATTCCATGACCGTGTCATCACAATGCTCCATAATTCTTGTCATCACAATGTTGCATGACCATGTCATCACAATGCTACATGACCCTGGTCATCACAGTTCTCCATGACCTTTGTCATCACAATGCTCTATGTAGTTTTTCATGACAATTCTAAATGACCACTTTAATCACTTTGCTTGCTGACCATTTTCATCACATTACTCAATTGTCATTACAATTTCCCATGACCCCTTTCTTCACAATGCTCCATGATGCCTGTCATCACAATGCTCAATGGCTTTTGTTATCACAATGCTCCAGGACCAGTTTCATCACAATACTCCATCCCCCTTGTCATCACTGTGCACAATGAACCCTCTCATTACAATGCTCCATGACACTTGTCATCACAATGCTCCATGGACCTTGTCATCACAATGCTCCAGATTGCTTGTCATCACAATGTTCCATGACCGTGTCATCACAATGCTCCATGGCCCTTGTCATCACAATGCTCCAGAATTCTGGTCATCACAATGTTCCATGACCGTGTCATCACAATGCTCAATGGCCCTTGTCATCACAATGCTCCAGAATTCTGGTCATCACAATGTTCCATGAACTTGTCATCACAATGCTCCATAATTCTTGTCATCACAATGTTCCATGAACGTTTCATCACAATGCTACATGACCCTGGTCATCACAGTTCTCCATGACCTTTGTCATCACAATGCTCTATATAGTTTTTCATGACAATTCTAAATGACCACTTTAATCACTTTTCTTGCTGACCATTTTCATCACATTTCTCTTTTGTCATTACATTTCCATATGACCACTTTCTTCACAATGCTCCATGAGGCCTGTCATCACAATGCTCAATGGCTTTTGTTATCACAATGCTCCAGGACAATTTCATCACAATACTCCATCCCCCTTGTCATCATGGTGCACAATGAAAAGTTTCATTACAATGCTCCATGACACATGTCATCACAATGCTCCAGAATTCTTGTCATCACAATGTTCCATGACCATGTCATCACAATTCTCCATGGCCCTTGTCATAACAATGCTACAGAATTCTTGTCATCACAATGTTCCATGACCATGTCATCACAATTCTCCATGGCCCTTGTCATAACAATGCTCCAGAATTCTTGTCATCACAATGTTCCATGACCGTGCCATCACAATGCTCCATGGCCCTTCTCATCACAATGTTTCAGAATACTTGTCATCTCAATGTTCCATGACCGTGTCATCACAATGCTCCATGGCCCTTGTCATCACAATGCTCCAGAATTCTTGTCATCACAATGTTCCATGACCGTGTCATCACAATGCTCCATGGCCCTTGTCATCACAATGCTCCAGAATTCTTGTCATCACAATGTTCCATGACCGTGTCATCAAAATGCTCCAGAATTTTTGTCATCACAATGTTCCATGACCGTGTCATCACAATGCTCCAGAATTCTTGTCATCACAATGCTCCAGAATTCTTGTCATCACAATGTTCCATGACCGTGTCATCACAATGCTACATGACCCTGGTTATCACAGTTCTCCATGACCTTTGTCATCACAATGCTCTATGTCGCTTTTCATCACAATTCTCAAAGACCACTTTAATCACTATGCTCGCTGACCATTTTCATCACATTTCTCTATTGTCATTACAATTCCCCATTGCCCCTTTCTTCACAGTGCTCCATGATGCCTGTCTTCACCATGCTCCATGGCTTTGTTATCACAATGCTCCAGGACCTGTTTCATCACAATACTCCATCCCCCTTGTCATCATGTTGCACAATGAAACCTCTCATTACAATGCTCCATGACACTTGTCATCACAATGCTCCATGGCCTTTATTGTCACAATGCTCCCAGGCACTTTTCATCACGATGTTCCATGACAACTTTCATCACTTTGCTCCATGACCATTGTCATCACAATAGTCCATACCCTTGTCGACACAATGCTGCAGAATCCCTGTCATCACAATTCTCCATGACTGCTGTCATCACAATATTCCAGGACAATTTTCATTACAATGCTTCATGCCCCTAATCATCACAGTGCTCCATGATACCTTTCATCACAATTGCTAGATGATCAATGTCATCACAATGCCCGATGACACCTGTCATCACAATTCGCTATGACTGCTGTCATCACAATACTCGATGAACTGTGTCATCACAGTGTTCCAGGACACATGTCATCACAATGATCCATGACTACTTTCATCACAATGCTCCAAGACCGCTGTCATCACAATGCACCATGACGCCTGCCATCACAAATCTCCTTGCCTCCTCTTACCAAAAAGCTCCATGATCCCTGTCACCACAAAGATCTCTGCCCATATCATCACAATGCTCCCTGTCACCTTTAATCACAATGCTCCATGCCCTTTTATCACAATGCTCCAGAATTCTTTTCATCGCAATGTTCCTTGACAGTGTCATCACAATGCTCCATGGCCCTTGTCATGACAATGCTCCAGAATTCTTGTCATCACAATGTTCCATGACCGTGTCATCACAATGCTACATGACCCTGGTCATCACAGTTCTCCATGACCTTTGTCATCACAATGCTCTATGTCGCTTTTCATCACAATTCTCAATGACCATTTTAATCACTATGCTCGCTGACCATTTTCATCACATTTCTCTATTGTCATTACAATTCCCCATGGCCCTTTTCTTCACAATGCTCCATGATGCCTGTCATCACAATGCTCCATGGCTTTTGTTATCACAATGCTCCAGGACCAGTTTCATCACTATACTCCATCCCCCTTGTCATCACAGTGCACAATGAAACCTTTCATTACAATGCTCCATGTCCTTTATCGTCACAATGCTCCCAGGCACTTTTCATCACGATGTTCCATGAAAACTTTCATCACATTCCGCCATGACCATTGTCATCACAATAGTCCATACCCTTGTCAACACAATGCTGCATAATCCGTGTTATTACAATTTTAGATGACTGCTGTCATCACAATAATCCAGGACAATTTTCATAACAATGCTTCATGCCCCCAGTCTTCACAGTGCTCCATGATACCTTTCATCACAATTCCTAGATGAACAATGTCATCAAAATGCCCCATGACACCTGTCATCATAATTCGCTATGACCCTTGTCATCACAATACTCGATGAACCGTGTCATCACAGTGATCTAGGACACATGTCATCACAATGATGCATGACTACTTTCATCACAATGCTCCAATACACCTGTCATCACAATGCTCCATGGCCACTGTTATCATATTGCTCCATGATCTCTTTCATAACAATGCTCCATGACCACTGTCATCACCATGCCTCATGACGCCTGTCATCTCAATGCTCCATGGCCCGTTTAATCACAATGCTCCATGAACTCAGTCATCACAATGTTCCCTTCCCTTTTCATCAAAATGCTCCATGGGCCCTGTCATCACAATGCTCCATGCCCTTGTCATCAAAATGCTCCACAATTCTTGTCATCATAATGCTCCATGCCAATATCATAAAAAAGCCCCATGGCACTAGTCATCACAATGCTCCATGGCCTTTGTCATCACAATGTTCAATGGCCCCTGTCATCACAGTGCTCCATGATACTTTTCATTACAATTCTAGATGACCACTGTCATAACAATGCCACATGACAGATGTCATCACAATTTGCAATGGTCCGTGTCATCACAATGCTCCATGACACATGTCATTACAAATATCTCTGCCCATATCATCACAGTGCTACTTGTCACCTTTAGTCACAATGCTCCATGCCGTTTCATCACAATGCTCCAGAATTCTTGTCATGACAATGTTCCATGACCGTGTCATCAAATGCTACATGACCCTGGTCATCACAGTTCTCCATGACCTTTGTCATCACAATGCTCTATGTCGCTTTTCATCACAATTCTCAAAGACCACTTTAATCACTATGCTCGCTGACCATTTTCCTCACCTTTCTCTATTGTCATTACAATTCCCCATTGCCCCTTTCTTCACAATGCTCCATGATGCCTGTCATCACAAAGCTCCATGGCTTTTGTTATCACAATGCTCCAGGATCAGTTTCATCACAATACTCCTTCCCACATGTCATCACGGTGCACAATGAAACCTTTCATTACAATGCTCCATGACACTTGTCATCACAATGCTCCATGGCCCTTGTCAACACAGTGCTCCGGAATTCTTGTCATCACAATGTTCCATGACCATGTCATCACAATTCTCCATGGCCCGTGTCATCACAATGCTCCAGAATTCTTGTCATCACAACGTTCCATGACCGTGTCATCACAGTGCTACATGACCCTGGTTATCACAGTTCTCCATGACCTTTGTCATCACAATGCTCTATGTCGCTTTTCATCACAATTCTCAAAGACCACTTTAATCACTATGCTCGCTGACCATTTTCATCACATTTCTCTATTGTCATTACAATTCCCCATTGCCCCTTTCTTCACAGTGCTCCATGATGCCTGTCATCACCATGCTCCATGGCTTTTGTTATCACAATGCTCCAGGACCCGTTTCATCACAATACTCCATCCCCCTTGTCATCATGTTGCACAATGAAACCTCTCATTACAATGCTCCATGACACTTGTCATCACAATGCTCCATGGCCTTTATTGTCACAATGCTCCCAGGCACTTTTCATCACGATGTTCCATGACAACTTTCATCACATTGCTCCATGACCATTGTCATCACAATAGTCCATACCCTTGTCGACACAATGCTGCAGAATCCCTGTCATCACAATTCTCCATGACTGCTGTCATCACAATATTCCAGGATAATTTTCATTACAATGCTTCATGCCCCTAATCATCACAGTGCTCCATGATACCTTTCATCACAATTGCTAGATGATCAATGTCATCACAATGCCCGATGACACCTGTCATCACAATTCACTATGACTGCTGTCATCACAATACTCGATGAACTGTGTCATCACAGTGTTCCAGGACACATGTCATCACAATGATCCATGACTACTTTCATCACAATGCTCCAAGACCGCTGTCATCACAATGCACCATGACGCCTGCCATCACAAATCTCCTTGGCTCCTCTTACCAAAAAGCTCCATGATCCCTGTCACCACAAAGATCTTTGCCCATATCATCACAATGCTCCCTGTCAGCTTTAATCACAATGCTCCATGCCCTTTTATCACAATGCTCCAGAATTCTTTTCATCGCAATGTTCCTTGACAGTGTCATCACAATGCTCCATGGCCCTTGTCATGACAATGCTCCAGAATTCTTGTCATCACAATGTTCCATGACCGTGTCATCACAATGCTACATGACCCTGGTCATCACAGTTCTCCATGACCTTTGTCATCACAATGCTCTATGTCGCTTTTCATCACAAATCTCAATGACCATTTTAATCACTATGCTCGCTGACCATTTTCATCACATTTCTCTATTGTCATTACAATTCCCCATGGCCCTTTTCTTCACAATGCTCCATGATGCCTGTCATCACAATGCTCCATGGCTTTTGTTATCACAATGCTCCAGGACCAGTTTCATCACTATACCCCATCCCCCTTGTCATCACAGTGCACAATGAAACCTTTCATTACAATGCTCCATGACACTTGTCATCACAATGCTCCATGTCCTTTATCGTCACAATGCTCCCAGGCACTTTTCATCACGATGTTCCATGAAAACTTTCATCACATTCCTCCATGACCATTGTCATCACAATAGTCCATACCCTTGTCAACACAATGCTGCATAATCCGTGTTATTACAATTTTAGATGACTGCTGTCATCACAATAATCCAGGACAATTTTCATAACAATGCTTCATGACCCCAGTCTTCACAGTGCTCCATGATACCTTTCATCACAATTCCTAGATGAACAATATCATCAAAATGCCCCATGACACCTGTCATCACAATTCGCTATGACCCTTGTCATCACAATACTCGATGAACCATGTCATCACAGTGATCTAGGACACATGTCATCACAATGATGCATGACTACTTTCATCACACTGCTCCAATACACCTGTCATCACAATGCTCCATGGCCACTGTTATCATATTGCTCCATGATCTCTTTCATAACAATGCTCCATGACCACTGTCATCACCATGCCTCATGACGCCTGTCATCTCAATGCTCCATGGCCCGTTTAATCACAACGCTCCATGAACTCAGTCATCACAATGTTCCCTTCCCTTTTCATCAAAATGCTCCATGGGCCCTGTCATCACAATGCTCCATGCCCTTGTCATCAAAATGCTCCACAATTCTTGTCATCATAATGCTCCATGCCAATGTCATAAAAAAGCCCCATGGCACTAGTCATCACAATGCTCCATGGCCTTTGTCATCACAATGTTCAATGGCCCCTGTCATCACAGTGCTCCATGATACTTTTCATTACAATTCTAGATGACCACTGTCATAACAATGCCACATGACAGATGTCATCACAATTTGCAATGGTCCGTGTCATCACAATGCTCCATGACCCATGTCATTACAAATATCTCTGCCCATATCATCACAGTGCTACTTGTCACCTTTAGTCACAATGCTCCATGCCGTTTCATCACAATGCTCCAGAATTCTTGTCATGACAATGTTCCATGACCGTGTCATCAAATGCTACATGACCCTGGTCATCACAGTTCTCCATGACCTTTGTCATCACAATGCTCTATGTCGCTTTTCATCACAATTATCAAAGACCACTTTAATCACTATGCTCGCTGACCATTTTCCTCACCTTTCTCTATTGTCATTACAATTCCCCATTGCCCCTTTCTTCACAATGCTCCATGATGCCTGTCATCACAAAGCTCCATGGCTTTTGTTATCACAATGCTCCAGGATCAGTTTCATCACAATACTCCGTCCCACATGTCATCACGGTGCACAATGAAACCTTTCATTACAATGCTCCATGACACTTGTCATCACAATGCTCCATGGCCCTTGTCAACACAGTGCTCCGGAATTCTTGTCATCACAATGTTCCATGATCGTGTCATCACAATGCTCCATAATTCTTGTCATCACAATGTTCCATGACCGTGTCATCACAATGCTCCATGGCCCTTGTCATCACAATGCTCCAGAATTCTTGTCATCACAATGTTCCATGACCATGTCATCACAATTCTCCATGGCCCTTGTCATCACAATGCTCCAGAATTCTTGTCATCACAATGTTCCATGACCGTGTCATCACAATGCTCCATGGTCCTTGTCATCACAATGCTCCAGAATCCTTGTCATCACAATGTTCCATGACCGTGTCATCACAATGCTCCATGGCCCTTGTCATCACAATGCACCAGATTGCTTGTCATCACAATGTTCCATGACCGTGTCATCACAATGCTCCCTAATTCTTGTCATCAAAATGTTCCATGACCGTGTCATCACAATGCTCCAGAATTCTTGTCATCACAATGTTCCATGACCGTGTCATCACAATGCTCCAGAATTCTTGTCATCACAATGTTCCATGACCGTGTCATCACAATGCTACATGACACTGGCCATCACAGTTCTCCATGACCTTTGTCATCACAATGCTCTATGTATTTTTTCATGACAATTCTAAATGACCACTTTAATCACTTTGCTTACTGACCATTTTCATCATATTTCTCTATTGTCATTACAATTTCCCATGACCCCTTTATTCACAATGCTCCATGATGCCTGTCATCACAATGCTCAATAGCTTTTGTTATCACAATGCTCCAGGAGCAGTTTCATCACAATACTCTATCCCCCTTGTCATCACGGTGCACAATGAACCTCTCATTACAATGCTCCATGACACTTGTCATCACAATGCTCCATGGCCCTTGTCATCACAATGCTCCAGAATTCTTGTCATCACAATGTTCCATGACCGTGTCATCACAATGCTCCAGAATTCTTGTCATAACAATGCTCCAGAATTCTTGTCATCACAATGTTCCATGACCGTGTCATCACAATGCTCCATAATTCTTGTCATCAAAATGTTCCATGACCGTGTCATCACAATGCTCAATTACCCTGGTCATCACAATGCTCCAGATTGCTTGTCAAAACAAAGTTCCATGACCATGTCATCACAATGCACCATGGCCCTTGTCATAACAATGCTCCAGAATTCTTGTCATCACAATGTTCCATGACCGTGTCATCACAATGTTCCATGGCCCTTGTCATCACAATGCTCCAGAATTCTTGTCATCTCAATGTTCCATGACCGTGTCATCACAATGCTCCATGGCCCTTGTCATCACAATACTCCAGAATTCTTGTCATCACAATGTTCCATGACCGTGTCATCACAATCCTCCATGGCCCTTGTCATCACAATGCTCCAGAATTCTTGTCATCACAATGTTCCATGACCGTGTCATCACAATGCTCCATAATTCTTGTCATCAAAATGTTCCATGACCGTGTCATCACAATGCTCCAGAATTCTTGTCATCACAATGTTCCATGACCGTGTCATCACAATGTTCCAGAATTCTTGTCATCACAATGCTCCAGAATTCTTGTCATCACAATGTTCCATGACCGTGTCATCACAATGCTCCATGGCCCTGGTCACCACAATGCTCCAGATTGCTTGTCATCACAAAGTTCCATGACCGTGTCATCACAATGCACCATGGCCCTTGTCATCACAATGCTCCAGAATTCTTGTCAACACAAAGATCCATGACTGTGTCATCAACATGCACCATGGCCCTTGTCATCACAATGCTCCAGAATTCTTGTCATCACAATGTTCCATGACCGTGTTATCACAATGCTCCATGGCCCTTGTCATCACAATGCTCCAGAATTCTTGTCATCACAATGTTCCATGACCGTGTCATCACAATGCTCCATGGCCCTTGTCATCACAATGCTCCAGAATTCTTGTCATCACAAAGTTCCATGACCGTTTCATCACAATGCACCATGGCCCTTGTCATCACAATGCTCCAAACTTCTTGTCATCACAATGTTCCATGACCGTGTCATCACAATGCTCCATGGCCCTTTTCATCACAATGCTCCAGAATTCTTGTCATCACAATGTTCCATGACCGTGTCATCACAATGCTCCATGGCCCTTGTCATCACAATGCTCCAGAATTCTTGTCATCACAGTGTTCCATGACCGTGTCATCACAATGCTCCATGGCCCTTGTCATCACAATGCTCCAGAATTATTTTCATCACAAGGTTCAATGACCGTGTCATCACAATGCTCCATAATTCTTGTCATCAAAGTGTTCCATGACCGTGTCATCACAATGCTCCAGAATTCTTGTCATCACAATGTTCCATGACCATGTCATCACAATGCTCCAGAATTCTTGTCATCACAATGCTCCAGAATTCTTGTCATCACAATGTTCCATGACCGTGTCATCACAATGCTCCAGAATCCTTGTCATCACAATGCTCCAGAATTCTTGTCATCACAAAGTTCCATGACCGTGTCATGACAATGCACCATGGCCCTTGTCATCACAATGCTCCAGAATTTTGTCATCACAATGTTCCATGACCGTGTCATCACAATGCTCCATGGACCTTGTCATCACAATGCTCCAGAATTCTTGTCATCACAATGTTCCATGACCGTGTCATCACAATGCTCCATAATTCTTTTTATCACAATGTTCCATGACCGTGTCATCACAGTGCTCCATAATTCTTGTCATCACAATGTTCCATGACCGTGTCATCACAATGCTCCATGGACCATGTCATCACAATGCTCCAGAATTCTTGTCATCACAATGTTCCATGACCATGTCATCACAATTCTCCATGGCCCGTGTCATCACAATGCTCCAGAATTCTTGTCATCACAACGTTCAATGACCGTGTCATCACAATGCTACATGACCCTGGTTATCACAGTTCTCCATGACCTTTGTCATCACAATGCTCTATGTCGCTTTTCATCACAATTCTCAAAGACCACTTTAATCACTATGCTCGCTGACCATTTTCATCACATTTCTCTATTGTCATTACAATTCCCCATTGCCCCTTTCTTCACAGTGCTCCATGATGCCTGTCATCACCATGCTCCATGGCTTTGTTATCACAATGCTCCAGGACCCGTTTCATCACAATACTCCATCCCCCTTGTCATCATGTTGCACAATGAAACCTCTCATTACAATGCTCCATGACACTTGTCATCACAATGCTCCATGGCCTTTATTGTCACAATGCTCCCAGGCACTTTTCATCACGATGTTCCATGACAACTTTCATCACATTGCTCCATGACCATTGTCATCACAATAGTCCATACCCTTGTCGACACAATGCTGCAGAATCCCTGTCATCACAATTCTCCATGACTGCTGTCATCACAATATTCCAGGACAATTTTCATTACAATGCTTCATGCCCCTAATCATCACAGTGCTCCATGATACCTTTCATCACAATTGCTAGATGATCAATGTCATCACAATGCCCGATGACATCTGTCATCACAATTCGCTATGACTGCTGTCATCACAATACTCGATGAACTGTGTCATCACAGTGTTCCAGGACACATGTCATCACAATGATCCATGACTACTTTCATCACAATGCTCCAAGACCGCTGTCATCACAATGCACCATGACGCCTGCCATCACAAATCTCCTTGGCTCCTCTTACCAAAAAGCTCCATGATCCCTGTCACCACAAAGATCTCTGCCCATATCATCACAATGCTCCCTGTCACCTTTAATCACAATGCTCCATGCCCTTTTATCACAATGCTCCAGAATTCTTTTCATCGCAATGTTCCTTGACAGTGTCATCACAATGCTCCATGGCCCTTGTCATGACAATGCTCCAGAATTCTTGTCATCACAATGTTCCATGACCGTGTCATCACAATGCTACATGACCCTGGTCATCACAGTTCTCCATGACCTTTGTCATCACAATGCTCTATGTCGCTTTTCATCACAATTCTCAATGACCATTTTAATCACTATGCTCGCTGACCATTTTCATCACATTTCTCTATTGTCATTACAATTCCCCATGGCCCTTTTCTTCACAATGCTCCATGATGCCTGTCATCACAATGCTCCATGGCTTTTGTTATCACAATGCTCCAGGACCAGTTTCATCACTATACTCCATCCCCCTTGTCATCACAGTGCACAATGAAACCTTTCATTACAATGCTCCATGTCCTTTATCGTCACAATGCTCCCAGGCACTTTTCATCACGATGTTCCATGAAAACTTTCATCACATTCCGCCATGACCATTGTCATCACAATAGTCCATACCCTTGTCAACACAATGCTGCATAATCCGTGTTATTACAATTTTAGATGACTGCTGTCATCACAATAATCCAGGACAATTTTCATAACAATGCTTCATGCCCCCAGTCTTCACAGTGCTCCATGATACCTTTCATCACAATTCCTAGATGAACAATGTCATCAAAATGCCCCATGACACCTGTCATCATAATTCGCTATGACCCTTGTCATCACAATACTCGATGAACCGTGTCATCACAGTGATCTAGGACACATGTCATCACAATGATGCATGACTACTTTCATCACAATGCTCCAATACACCTGTCATCACAATGCTCCATGGCCACTGTTATCATATTGCTCCATGATCTCTTTCATAACAATGCTCCATGACCACTGTCATCACCATGCCTCATGACGCCTGTCATCTCAATGCTCCATGGCCCGTTTAATCACAATGCTCCATGAACTCAGTCATCACAATGTTCCCTTCCCTTTTCATCAAAATGCTCCATGGGCCCTGTCATCACAATGCTCCATGCCCTTGTCATCAAAATGCTCCACAATTCTTGTCATCATAATGCTCCATGCCAATATCATAAAAAAGCCCCATGGCACTAGTCATCACAATGCTCCATGGCCTTTGTCATCACAATGTTCAATGGCCCCTGTCATCACAGTGCTCCATGATACTTTTCATTACAATTCTAGATGACCACTGTCATAACAATGCCACATGACAGATGTCATCACAATTTGCAATGGTCCGTGTCATCACAATGCTCCATGACACATGTCATTACAAATATCTCTGCCCATATCATCACAGTGCTACTTGTCACCTTTAGTCACAATGCTCCATGCCGTTTCATCACAATGCTCCAGAATACTTGTCATGACAATGTTCCATGACCGTGTCATCAAATGCTACATGACCCTGGTCATCACAGTTCTCCATGACCTTTGTCATCACAATGCTCTATGTCGCTTTTCATCACAATTCTCAAAGACCACTTTAATCACTATGCTCGCTGACCATTTTCCTCACCTTTCTCTATTGTCATTACAATTCCCCATTGCCCCTTTCTTCACAATGCTCCATGATGCCTGTCAACACAAAGCTCCATGGCTTTTGTTATCACAATGCTCCAGGATCAGTTTCATCACAATACTCCTTCCCACATGTCATCACGGTGCACAATGAAACCTTTCATTACAATGCTCCATGACACTTGTCATCACAATGCTCCATGGCCCTTGTCATCACAATGCTCCAGAATTCTTGTCATCACAATGTTCCATGACCGTATCATCACAATGGTCCATGGCCCTTGTCAGCACAATGCTCCAGAATTCTTGTCATCACAATGTTCCATGACCGTGTCATCACAATGCTACATGACCCTGGTTATCACAGTTCTCCATGACCTTTGTCATCACAATGCTCTATGTCGCTTTTCATCACAATTCTCAAAGACCACTTTAATCACTATGCTCGCTGACCATTTTCATCACATTTCTCTATTATCATTACAATTCCCCATTGCCCCTTTCTTCACAGTGCTCCATGATGCCTGTCATCACCATGCTCCATGGCTTTGTTATCACAATGCTCCAGGACCTGTTTCATCACAATACTCCATCCCCCTTGTCATCATGTTGCACAATGAAACCTCTCATTACAATGCTCCATGACACTTGTCATCACAATGCTCCATGGCCTTTATTGTCACAATGCTCCCAGGCACTTTTCATCACGATGTTCCATGACAACTTTCATCACTTTGCTCCATGACCATTGTCATCACAATAGTCCATACCCTTGTCGACACAATGCTGCAGAATCCCTGTCATCACATTTCTCCATGACTGCTGTCATCACAATATTCCAGGACAATTTTCATTACAATGCTTCATGCCCCTAATCATCACAGTGCTCCATGATACCTTTCATCACAATTGCTAGATGATCAATGTCATCACAATGCCCGATGACACCTGTCATCACAATTCGCTATGACTGCTGTCATCACAATACTCGATGAACTGTGTCATCACAGTGTTCCAGGACACATGTCATCACAATGATCCATGACTACTTTCATCACAATGCTCCAAGACCGCTGTCATCACAATGCACCATGACGCCTGCCATCACAAATCTCCTTGGCTCCTCTTACCAAAAAGCTCCATGATCCCTGTCACCACAAAGATCTCTGCCCATATCATCACAATGCTCCCTGTCACCTTTAATCACAATGCTCCATGCCCTTTTATCACAATGCTCCAGAATTCTTTTCATCGCAATGTTCCTTGACAGTGTCATCACAATGCTCCATGGCCCTTGTCATGACAATGCTCCAGAATTCTTGTCATCACAATGTTCCATGACCGTGTCATCACAATGCTACATGACCCTGGTCATCACAGTTCTCCATGACCTTTGTCATCACAATGCTCTATGTCGCTTTTCATCACAATTCTCAATGACCATTTTAATCACTATGCTCGCTGACCATTTTCATCACATTTCTCTATTGTCATTACAATTCCCCATGGCCCTTTTCTTCACAATGCTCCATGATGCCTGTCATCACAATGCTCCATGGCTTTTGTTATCACAATGCTCCAGGACCAGTTTCATCACTATACTCCATCCCCCTTGTCATCACAGTGCACAATGAAACCTTTCATTACAATGCTCCATGTCCTTTATCGTCACAATGCTCCCAGGCACTTTTCATCACGATGTTCCATGAAAACTTTCATCACATTCCGCCATGACCATTGTCATCACAATAGTCCATACCCTTGTCAACACAATGCTGCATAATCCGTGTTATTACAATTTTAGATGACTGCTGTCATCACAATAATCCAGGACAATTTTCATAACAATGCTTCATGCCCCCAGTCTTCACAGTGCTCCATGATACCTTTCATCACAATTCCTAGATGAACAATGTCATCAAAATGCCCCATGACACCTGTCATCATAATTCGCTATGACCCTTGTCATCACAATACTCGATGAACCGTGTCATCACAGTGATCTAGGACACATGTCATCACAATGATGCATGACTACTTTCATCACAATGCTCCAATACACCTGTCATCACAATGCTCCATGGCCACTGTTATCATATTGCTCCATGATCTCTTTCATAACAATGCTCCATGACCACTGTCATCACCATGCCTCATGACGCCTGTCATCTCAATGCTCCATGGCCCGTTTAATCACAATGCTCCATGAACTCAGTCATCACAATGTTCCCTTCCCTTTTCATCAAAATGCTCCATGGGCCCTGTCATCACAATGCTCCATGCCCTTGTCATCAAAATGCTCCACAATTCTTGTCATCATAATGCTCCATGCCAATATCATAAAAAAGCCCCATGGCACTAGTCATCACAATGCTCCATGGCCTTTGTCATCACAATGTTCAATGGCCCCTGTCATCACAGTGCTCCATGATACTTTTCATTACAATTCTAGATGACCACTGTCATAACAATGCCACATGACAGATGTCATCACAATTTGCAATGGTCCGTGTCATCACAATGCTCCATGACACATGTCATTACAAATATCTCTGCCCATATCATCACAGTGCTACTTGTCACCTTTAGTCACAATGCTCCATGCCGTTTCATCACAATGCTCCAGAATACTTGTCATGACAATGTTCCATGACCGTGTCATCAAATGCTACATGACCCTGGTCATCACAGTTCTCCATGACCTTTGTCATCACAATGCTCTATGTCGCTTTTCATCACAATTCTCAAAGACCACTTTAATCACTATGCTCGCTGACCATTTTCCTCACCTTTCTCTATTGTCATTACAATTCCCCATTGCCCCTTTCTTCACAATGCTCCATGATGCCTGTCAACACAAAGCTCCATGGCTTTTGTTATCACAATGCTCCAGGATCAGTTTCATCACAATACTCCTTCCCACATGTCATCACGGTGCACAATGAAACCTTTCATTACAATGCTCCATGACACTTGTCATCACAATGCTCCATGGCCCTTGTCATCACAATGCTCCAGAATTCTTGTCATCACAATGTTCCATGACCGTATCATCACAATGGTCCATGGCCCTTGTCAGCACAATGCTCCAGAATTCTTGTCATCACAATGTTCCATGACCGTGTCATCACAATGCTACATGACCCTGGTTATCACAGTTCTCCATGACCTTTGTCATCACAATGCTCTATGTCGCTTTTCATCACAATTCTCAAAGACCACTTTAATCACTATGCTCGCTGACCATTTTCATCACATTTCTCTATTATCATTACAATTCCCCATTGCCCCTTTCTTCACAGTGCTCCATGATGCCTGTCATCACCATGCTCCATGGCTTTGTTATCACAATGCTCCAGGACCTGTTTCATCACAATACTCCATCCCCCTTGTCATCATGTTGCACAATGAAACCTCTCATTACAATGCTCCATGACACTTGTCATCACAATGCTCCATGGCCTTTATTGTCACAATGCTCCCAGGCACTTTTCATCACGATGTTCCATGACAACTTTCATCACTTTGCTCCATGACCATTGTCATCACAATAGTCCATACCCTTGTCGACACAATGCTGCAGAATCCCTGTCATCACATTTCTCCATGACTGCTGTCATCACAATATTCCAGGACAATTTTCATTACAATGCTTCATGCCCCTAATCATCACAGTGCTCCATGATACCTTTCATCACAATTGCTAGATGATCAATGTCATCACAATGCCCGATGACACCTGTCATCACAATTCGCTATGACTGCTGTCATCACAATACTCGATGAACTGTGTCATCACAGTGTTCCAGGACACATGTCATCACAATGATCCATGACTACTTTCATCACAATGCTCCAAGACCGCTGTCATCACAATGCACCATGACGCCTGCCATCACAAATCTCCTTGGCTCCTCTTACCAAAAAGCTCCATGATCCCTGTCACCACAAAGATCTCTGCCCATATCATCACAATGCTCCCTGTCACCTTTAATCACAATGCTCCATGCCCTTTTATCACAATGCTCCAGAATTCTTTTCATCGCAATGTTCCTTGACAGTGTCATCACAATGCTCCATGGCCCTTGTCATGACAATGCTCCAGAATTCTTGTCATCACAATGTTCCATGACCGTGTCATCACAATGCTACATGACCCTGGTCATCACAGTTCTCCATGACCTTTGTCATCACAATGCTCTATGTCGCTTTTCATCACAATTCTCAATGACCATTTTAATCACTATGCTCGCTGACCATTTTCATCACATTTCTCTATTGTCATTACAATTCCCCATGGCCCTTTTCTTCACAATGCTCCATGATGCCTGTCATCACAATGCTCCATGGCTTTTGTTATCACAATGCTCCAGGACCAGTTTCATCACTATACTCCATCCCCCTTGTCATCACAGTGCACAATGAAACCTTTCATTACAATGCTCCATGTCCTTTATCGTCACAATGCTCCCAGGCACTTTTCATCACGATGTTCCATGAAAACTTTCATCACATTCCGCCATGACCATTGTCATCACAATAGTCCATACCCTTGTCAACACAATGCTGCATAATCCGTGTTATTACAATTTTAGATGACTGCTGTCATCACAATAATCCAGG